>NW_019733375.1:447615-454428 GCF_002891405.2 Cryptotermes secundus
TTAATAATAATTACATTGAAACAAAGGCCAGAGGCAGACAACAGATAAGGAATTTTGGAAAAAAACTGAAAAAAAAACAATAATTGTAAATAATGTTTTTAATTAAAGTGAAATTTAGAACTTGTTAACACAGTCAAAAGGAAATAAACTGCTATAGTTTGTCTGGGTAAAAAAAAAATGAATAAAACAGGGATACTGAGAAGGATAGTACAATTAAAATTTAAAGAAAAGTGACTTATGGGGCAGCCCTGAAGTGGATAGTTTAGCTAGGTACTGGAAAATGGCTAGCAAGAAATTGAAAAGGAAAGGTTGTGTAGAAACAAAAAAGAGATTCAGGCTTTTCATCCATTGGCCTTTGTGAAATGGAAATGATGTTAAAGGAAGGGTAATAATGTTTGAATACAGCTAATTTGCTGCTTGATAGAAATATTTTGTCTGTTTTATTGTGACCAAGTAAATAAAATTCATGAGTAACATGTACTTAGGGCTTAATAGTTTTAATTAGCAATTTATTAGATGCTTTCCCATGATATCTTCAGAATGAGAACACACTTCTGCCATTATTACAGAAGATTATAAATTCCAGTGTCATAGAAGTTTGTTCCAGAATGTCTCACAAGCTTCCATGACTGCTTCATCATTGCCGTTGTGCTGGCATCTTACAGGATACTTGTAGGGCCCAAACAAGGGCCAGTTCAAGGTGGCAAAATGAGGAAGCCTTTTACCTATTTGTGATTGTCACAGTGTAAATCATGCACTCCCATCTTGAAAAGGAATTGCTTCAAATGAAATGTGTATTGCAGCTTCTTGAATGTTGTACCATAGAGATCTGTAGGATGGTTTCCACTTTGCACAGGGAATCAACCAAACAGCAGTCCTCAGCAGCCCAAAAGGCAATTCTCATAGCTCTGCTGTCCAAGGATACTATTTTGACCTTCTTCACTACCCATGACTTTCAGCATGGATGATGTACACGCAGTTGACTCTTGTTATATGCAATTCTGCTATCCACATTTTGACATTTGACATTTGCCATTTTATTTCACTGTAATGAAGAGCAGTGTTCTGTTTCCATGGACACAGCAGAAGCTGCCTCACATGCCCAGTGCATGTACAGTTTCCTTGACTCATCCCAACCATTTTGACTGTGTTATGTTGCTTCCTACTCCTTCTCCAACTTGCTCCTTCTTTGTTCAATGAGTCATATATTTTATTCGTTTTCAACATCTACAGCGATTTTCAAGTGCAAAATCCCATATGTATTGCGACTTATGTGTATATGCGTGACAGAAAGAGAGATAGTACGACCACTTTACCTCTCTTTTTCTTCACAAGGATGTTAGGAATAAAATGTACAAATTTTGTAATGTACTTTCAATGTAATTTGCATTTATAAAGGAACTGCCTTTTTTTAATACAACGCTGTTGGCATGCATCCACAACATGGCACCATAGATCCCCTCATCCCGGTACAGTTTAACAGTCTGTCAACAGTGGTACCAATATGTTGTCATCATAACTTTGTGAAGTACACACATCACCATCACTGCCAAAGGTAAGTTTCTTATTTCGTATGTTGTAAAACATTTCTTAAATATAAATAATTATATTGCATTATCTTTTTTAGGCAAAAAGAAATTTATAACGTGACAGCCTCACAAAATATTTCAGTTTGGTGGTAATAACTCCTCAACAGTGCAGTGGCAACTTATGTACNGCATTAAAAGAACTGCATTTTGCCCACAGAGTATTGATATGTGCTCTGTGTTTCATGAAGAATAACGATTCACCACCTACAATACCCAGGGTCTCTTCATTGTGTGGAGCTGGGGTTCAGACAGAAATAAAGCGTTCTAGTATGCCGAGGCTTAAGAGCCATCTAGCATGGACACCAACAGTACCTTGCCCTAACTAAAGCACTGAAATTTACACTGGAAAGTCACTCATTTTATTTAATGTGTGAAATATGATTATGATGAAAAGCTTTTTGAAAATAGTGGATTTTGGCATATCCATGTGTGCATCTTTCTATTCAGGTAGCCCATGTTTTCTGTCAGTAATGAAAAAACAAATTTAAAAAATGTCTCACTTTTTAACACAGTCAAATTACCAATTCAGTTTGTGTAAGATGAAAACAGATTATGAGGCGCTGGAAAGGGTTCCATTTGTCACAGTAGGCAAGTTATTGTGTGTGAACTTCATGATGAACCTTCTTTTCTTTTCGTGAAAGTTTTGACTGATGGAATATATATCAACAGCTCTAGATGATCCTGTTCACTGCAGTTAATTAGAATACTCAATTACAGACACTGGTACTCACCTGACATGAGTGCTGTATCAACCTATATGTCTACCTAGACGTGATTCTGAAGTTCCACTACTCCGGGACAGTTCTAATGTCATTACATAACCTCTATGCATGTTCTTAGCATCATAATGTACTTGATTGATGTTATTAGAAAGTATAATTGCAGAATTCTGAGCAGAAATGCCCTTCAATTAAATACTGGAGCTATTTCTGCTTGATAAAGTTCTTCTTTTACTTTTAAGTCTAGCTTTCTGCAGTTTAGATTTCTTCACACACATCAACTCTTTCTCAAAAAACTACTGAATGTAAAGCAATGAAACTATGTTCATTTATTTTATAACATTTAATAATACCATATAATTAATAAATATTTTGCTGGAATAGGAATTTGGCGTGTATAGGCCTAATATTAAATCATGTGTACAATGATATATTTCTTTTTAAATATACAATTTCTGTAGAGGAAAGCAAAAATAGTACATAAGTGTACCAGCTGATGTTTTATTAATTATTAAAAAAAAGTCTCTCTTAAATTCAGATAAAATAATCACAGAACACAATAATACATGTAAAATGAACCTTCAAAATTTAAAACTGTTGCACGAAAACCGCAGAAGTTATAAGCAAATATGCATATGCTTTCTGACTTACTTCCCACCTTCAAGAAAATTATTCGTTGAGCATTCGTATTCAGAACGCCCTGGAGTTGAACCAAGGGTCATAATGTAAAGTATAAAGTCGTTTATGTAAAGTTTAGTGCATTTGGAGAGAAAATATCATTTTATTGAAGTGAAAACATTTTAACGCCTAGAATACATCAGATTCGAAAGCAGGCCATTTCGATGATTTTCAGTGCATCTACAGTTTTTTACAAGTGACATTATGTAACTCAAGAATATTTTTGGCCTAGAATTTACAAATATGCGTACATTCATATAAATTTAATTTTAGGTTATGATTTCAGCCATTATTTTTTTAAGGTTAAGATTGCGACATATTGGATATTTACGACCTTATAGTAACCTTGAAGTATAGGCGGGGGTTGGGGGTTGTCGCGTACACGTGCCTGCATCGTCGTGCATTTGTCTTGCATCTTTCGATCTATGACGTCACCTGTTACATTGGCGGTTGTTTGTAGCCCCTCCCTCGACAGCTTCCCTCCAAAAAATATACCGTTAATAATAACAAAAAGACTCACTTATTATACGGCTATAAAACCACAGAACTGATTTATTGTCAATGTATCCTTGCTCATTGCTGTGCTTAAGCATCAGATCACGACGGCGTATAGGGGGCGCGTAGGCAGAATACCCATTCTAGATCGGGACACAGTCGTTAATGTGGGATAGTTAGCTTCAGGCTCCGGTAGCTTTACCTGCAGTGAAATATATGTTTGTGCATTTCATTACTTTATAACGCCCTGTCTTCTTCCTGGTTTGTTATTTTTCAAGTTCTCGTGCTATATATTCGTATTATCGAATGGAAATATGATTGATTGTGAATGACATATTCGCGAGAATAGGTTTCCCAACAAACCACTTTCCGTAAAATGGTCTTGTTTCTTCCATCTTGGCTACATACCCACCCAATCCTAACTTCTAGTTGAATACTCTAACAGAGCTTGGCGACACCCAGTATCCCTTATTTTCCGTTTACGTTATCTCTCCAAATATTTTACTGAACATTTAATTTTCACTCATTTGAAGATTAATTTTCCTCCCTGAGTGTAGAAGTCACGTTTCGAAGCTGTACAAAACGGTTACGTTGTGCATATATGCCAGGCTCTAGAATAATATTTTAGCTGCCCCATTGTGATTTATTAAGAATTCACAAAATCAATGAAATTTCACTTATCCATTTTAATATTATCTTCTGAGTCACCCATTGCTATTTTTCGGTCACGTTTTTCAACCACAACTTCCTACATATCGTATCATGCATATTGAATAACCTGTCCATCCCTCAGTTTACATTCATCTGATTAATATTAAGTCTGATAAGCCAGGCGCCTGTGTCAGCTGTGTCGATGGTTGGTTTCAATTAAGGGCGACCCCGTATGAGGCATTTTCTGTTCCCATCAACATTTGTGCGGGATCTTGGGAGACCAAGTACGTACCGTGGGGTTCGTATCCTCTTCCATGTACTCTCGATTTCTAAGAAAATGTGGATGTTTACCTCCACGCCTTCATACACATTCAAAGCGTAATACCGAGCTACACGAGCCAGCTTATCGTCAAATTTATTTTAACGATTTTATCACGTGATTATAAACCAATAATCGCCATATTTTGTAATTATCTCTATTACCTTGTTAATTTATCTTCAAATGATTGTTTGGTCTGAGGTTCTCACGAAGGTGAATGAGAAGAGTTACGTCTTCTGGGTTATAACGCCATGTAGTGCGATAAAAATCAATCGACGTTTCGGAGTAACATGTCTCAATCTAAATGGCCGAAGAGTAAGCTAAGGACGAAACTAGCGTGAACTACGCTTACCCTTTGACCCTGAATATTGCGATATGTTCCTCCGAAACGTCGGTTGACTTCATCGGACTACAGCCTTCGTATCCCAGAAGACTGAATGCCTTTCCAGCATTTTGTGTTGGTTTGCCTGTTTTCTTCACTCAGAGTATGGGACGGTGGCTTCGTAAATGTAATTATATTATAATTTTTTGTTCATGGAGTGTTAATACATAGGCCTGTGTGGTAAATTTGGACTGAACCTGAAATGTAGGGAAGTTTTAATTTGGACCGATTGTGATTTTCACTTCAGTTACTTCAAACTGCCCGCCACTGTATACGTCATCGATACACCTTCCCGCCAATGAATACGTCATTGAGAGTCTTCGCGCCTTTTGAAATCTGGCGGCACTACCCCCACTACACACTCCTTTACACGTCGCGACACTGAGCCGTCTGCGCGTGTGTTGGTTGGATGTATGGAAGAGAGCGCTCCGCAGGTTCGCGACAGTTTGTGCTGTAGGTCAGTGTTTGCACCGTAAAATGCATCAGCTATACATCTCGCAGGTATTTGTAGCTTCGTATTAATTTCCGCCTAAAAACAATATCAAACGATTTTATAGAATTTTGCGTGATGGACAGTATGTCGCGTACATCGTGCGTAATCGTCAAAGTGTTTTGCATTTTACCTCTCAAAAATAATCTACTAAATTCTGCAGTCGTAATTTCTACTTAAATTGCGTATTACAAGATTATAAACTGTGCAATTAGTGTTTATTCGTTTAGCAGGAAGGATTAGTTGTAAAATTTGTAGCAATTTTTGGCGCCTTTTTTGGCACGTTTTTATAATGAGACTGAAAAGTTAAAATATTTCACTAATTCTAAAGGATTAACTTATTTAGAAATTCGTAATCGTTTGTGTGCCAAATTTTTCATTTATATAGAAACTATTAATGACCAGAACAAATATAATATATATTCACGAGATTTAAAAATTAATATGAGGCATTCACTGTAGAAGATGGTAGACATTTTGGATTTTTCTTTTAGCGCCAACATGAATGTTGAACGTAATCGAAATAATAGTATTGTACATTAATAACTGCGTTGATTTCTGAGTTCGTTGTAATTTATTTTCCAATTTTTATCTTAATTTTTTAGATTTATATATTCGACAAAAATTATTTTTGTAATTTGAATTATGTTTCATATAAATTACCCCGCCTTTTTGTAATGTGGGTGCCATTATTTTAATGTTTTACCATCGACAGCCATGTATTTCCGCTAGTTTACAAAAATGTGACGTCACATTCCAACAGCAAGCAATATATGTAATATACATATACTGAAATGAATGACTGTGAATATGAAATACAGAGTTGAATTTTGTGTTCTAAAGTATAGTTGACTTAAATCTGATAGCATTGCGATGAGAAGAAATTTAAAAGCTTATGTCAAGCAGACCTCTTACCTATATCTCGATATCAGAATCAGTTAACCCAACCGGCCAGTAACAGCCACTCCCCCAATCGAATGTCTTTATTGACATTATTGTAAGTATATTTAACTTTTCTAGGTAAGGCTGGTCACTACAGCTTTCCCCTCATCCCTTCCTGTCGCTCATTCATAACCTAATCCGCTAGGTAAGTTAGTTTATTATTATTTTTTTATTGCTAGTGGGGTGGGACTAAGCCCCTTGCACTGCGGCCACTTCTGGCCTATTGTACCAGCCCCAGATGACAGGTGAGGGTGATTGTGGAGCAATTGGTGGAATAAAAATTGGCAGGGGAAACCGAAGTACTCGGAGAAAACCTGCTCCAGCGCCACTTTGTCCACCACAAATCCCACTTCACCACACCCGGGATGGAACCCGGGCCGCCGAGGTAGGAAGTCAGCGACTAACCGCTTGAGCTATGGCGCGGCCCTAGTTAGGTTAATACACAGATGATAGGGGCGCATGGGATCTAGCATTTAGCAGGACTGACACCATTTTCTCTCGTGTCTGCGTGTGACGAAGGGAACAGGCCAACACGTGCCCGCCTCGAG
>NW_019733376.1:0-1750 GCF_002891405.2 Cryptotermes secundus
GCCTACAATGTCATCTCTAGTCGTTGCATGGCAACAGCATAAACATCGATAATTCTTCGGCATATGTGCTCACGTCATTTCTCTCCGGTGGATATCCTTCAACTGTTATGTCAATTTAATTACAGCTCTATCTTTCCTCAGCAACACGAAAGGAGCCGAATTGATACATTGCCCAATTATCTTGTTTATAATTTCTCGACAAATTGCAAATAGAATTTTTAGTTCTTATGTTGTTGCTTGCGTATGCGTTGCGACGGTAACCTGATTGCGGAGCTCTTCCTAAGAACGGCCATTATTTTCAGCCATTGTAGCAGTCGTTGCATATCAAAAGTTACACATAATGTAATTATAATTCGACTCATGTTAGTGAGAAATCAAAAGCTATTTCCTTTTGTCTGTTTCTAAATGCAGTTGGGATACAGCGAGATAATACATCAGCTATTCCTAGACTAATATATAGCCCACGATTCAGATGGTTCATAAATTTGCGCAACATTCTCATAGAATTTTGTGTACCCGTGAAAGTAGTTCTGCTGACACCAAAGTGTTTAATGAAAAATAGTGGAAGTTGCATATGGGTGCAAAATTTCCGATACGTTTTCCTATATAAATGTACTAAACACTGGAGTTGCGTTATCTCCATTTATTTTCTAACGAGAACTCTACTAGAAGTTTAAATTTACGTGTCATAGATCCGCGAGAAAATTCAACTCAATTGATAATAAGCAATATAGAATTTACTGTTCAGAGATAAGTTCAGAAGAAATGAATTTACACACCTTTAATCTCCCTGTCATTGTGTTCTTCTACAAATGACCTCTGCCCTTGGACTGAATCCACAGGTGCCGAATTGCCATCCTCTGTAAGCCGTTCCGATTTCTGGATGAAAAACAAACATACCCATGTTGACCACATTTTGATGGACATTTTGGAGCACATAAGTGTTCTTAAAGGACTTATGAAAAGAATGCATGGTGGGATATCATCTGTTACTCGTGACTTCAAAACGAAAGGAAAATCGCCAACAATGAAAGACGGAAAGGAAAAATGTTAGCACAAGGAATGCATTCAGTAACGCAGAAAACAGGGCGTCGGAAAGGAAGGGTAAGACGACAAAACAACGAGGAAGATTTCTGGCTTAAATATAAACAACGGAATATGTGAACGCACCACTCACCTGAATGTTTTTGCCACACGTTTTCGGTGTATTGTACGTGTTGGTTTTAGGCTGAACTTTCTTGTAATTGGGTATTGGATACTGCAAAATAGTACGACCCCTTGGAAACTGGCCCTGCCTCAAGGCCATGCTGCATCCTGGTTTCAAAGATGCACTGGTGGTATTATCTGGCTCTTGAAACCTCACCCGGCTGTCCTTTGTGGTAATTCCTGCAACAGAACGAGGCAACAGTTACTAATTACGTACATTTTCATTGCTCTGTCTAACGAAGTCCACGAGAAAGCGGAGCCTTGCAATTGTATAAATGATTCTCAATCACATCTCCAAAATTCTTCTCTGTGTTATCTTATTCTCTTTTGATACATGGCGTCCTATAACATATGTTATCATCAATATTTTCACGTGCAGGGTTGACTTCAGACGCTTTATGAATGTGTGAAATTTTTGATGAGTACAAAACCCGAAACTGGAAGCAGTTATATTGATATCGCTGATTTCATACTCTTTAGAAATTACTATATGCTTCTTTTCTACTGCCTACAATGTCATCTCTAGTCGTTGCATGGCAACAGC
>NW_019733376.1:4470-14419 GCF_002891405.2 Cryptotermes secundus
TTATTGATATTTACTGGCTTTTCAGTGCTTGAGTGGCCGTCCATTTCGGTGGTTTCTGCAACAGAGTGATGCATATAATAGAAATTACATCTTCATTGATATCTGTAATGAAGGCCACCAGAAATTCAGAGCCCTGCGATTGGGTGAATGTTATTTATCAAACTAAACCCGTCATAGGGCATTGCAATAGCTCAAGCGGTTAGTCGCTGGCTTCCTACCGCGACGGCCAGGTTTCGAACCCGGGATCTGGTCAAGTGGGATTTGTGGTGGACAATGTGGCGCTGGGGTAGGTTTTCTTCTAGTACTTCGGTTTCCCCTGCCAATGTTGTGTAACCGTACGCATCCTTCACGGAAAGTCTTATTTCTTTGTAAGTAACGGTTAAGTTTAGCTGTAAAAATGAAATGCCCCGTAGGGATCATGGTCCTCTGAACTGGCCTTTTGTTGCGAGGGACAGAAGGGAGGTTGGTGAGTCCATTGCATTCATGGGGGAGTAGGTATACCTTCTTTCGTCCGTGCCTGTGGGGGTGGAGGACCTGTGGATCGAAGCTTCGAGAAACTTCTAGAAGGTTTGCAGACCGGAAGGGGTCCGTGCATTTGGTCATGAAGCCCTCCCAGTGGAAAGTCCGAGATGGCCAAGAACAGGGTTTCTGGAAGCAGCAGCATGGGTAAGGAGTGAGTTAGTGAGTGGAAGCCGAGGAGTCAGTGAGTAGAAGCCAGGTAGTGAGGGTGTTCCTGTGGAACCTGTGCTAGGGGGTAACCGATCGAGCCCGCATCCAAAAAAAAACGACGTAAGCGAGCCAACACCCGTGTACCCCTGGGATATAAGACTCATTCCGCTGAATTTAGTGGAGGCATACACCGCGTGAAGTAAAGTGTGTGGGGACGGGTGTAGTGATGGCGATCAGCGTTTGGGGCCCGAATAGTAGCGGCCGCATATAAACAAAGGACTCTTAACCATGTGCAGCTCAATAAGGATCGGTGCTTCGAACCCAGGAGTGGATCGGTGCTTCGAACCCAGGAGTTCAAGATAGCGGCGTCTGGACAAGAAAAATGACATCGAGCAACGCTGCGGTGAAAAGGACGAAGCAAGTAACAGATCGGAAGACTTGCATCTTGAGCACAACCCGATTCATCTAGAGGAGAATCAACCTCAGCGATCTTCAGGTCAGGTTGGTGGAAAGTGAAAGTTACAGAGACAGACTAGGGTTGTTAATAATCAGGGAAGGTATGATTACTCGCAGATATTTGAGAAACAAAAGGGTAATCAGAGACAATAGTGAAGAACGTGAAACGATGGGTGAGGAGACGACGCAGTTAGAAGGCGTAATTATAGGTGAGAGTGGGGGAGATTCAGAAGGAGAAATGACATGCAATGTGGTCAACCGACAGAAGGGGACACAGGTGGAATCAGTGAGAGTAGGGGAGAACAACTGACGAGTGCTGACAAAAAGGGGAAAGACGACCAAATAGATATGCAAGCAATAATGTCATGTATGAAGGAGATGTTTTGGGGGAATAGGAAGGAGAGCAATAAAAGAATGGAGGATATGTTCCGGGAGATTAGGGACAATAGGAAGGAGAGTGAAAAGATTAGACAGGAATTTAGGAAGGAGGGTGAAAGGAGAGCAAAGGAATTTAATGAAAGTTTGGAGAACATATTTGTGGTACACAAGCGCGAGATGCTGCCATCCATGAATCAGATCGCGAGTCACGTAGAACTGAGGACAGATCGGAAGATGGAAGCAATGAATAGGGAAATTAGCCTAATAACAGAGAGCACCAACGGACAGTTTCGAGCACTGACCGAGAAAGTGCAGAATGATAAAATTGAAACTACTAACAATTTTGAAATCTTGAGACAGGAAGTGAAAGCATCTCACGCTCAGCAGGCTAAGCAGTCGGAGAATAGGTGTGAGAGGGCAAACCAATGCGAGAAACGAGTGGCGGAAATTGAACAGGCTAGCGGACATATTAGCAAGCAGTATGATGTTGTCAGTAAGCAATATGATGAATTGAGGACCCAAGTTGATCTAATGAAAATTCATAAACGAGTAGAAAGTAAGAATAATTGTGAAGAAGTTCAATGTATTGGGATTAATAACCGCCAATCGGATTCTAGGATTGAAAAGACCCTCTCAAGCTCAGACATCATGATTACTCATGTTAATGAACCAATAAGTAATGAAGTTTCATGTAATGGTTCTAATCCTCACAATGACGTCAATAATCAGGAGAAAGTGTGGAGTGGCAACCCTGGAGAATTTGTCAGAGGGATCCTCAGTCACCCCGTAGATCTCACATTACCAATATTCGAAAACAAACCGGACCAAAACGACCAGGCGCATTTGAATTCCTTAGGCGAATACATACAAATTAAGAAAATTCCTCCACCGCTTCAGTTAGCTTTAGCGCGGCAATCTATAAAAGGCATTTCAGTCATGACGTGGGCTGATGCTAATTGGGATCAAATTAAAACGTTTGAGGGATTCCGCAGAGCTTTCCTGGACAAATTCTGGAGCCTCTCAGGTCAGGCAAGGGTTCGACTCCGGGTCTATCAGAATAGATGCGACCCGCTAGGCGCAGCGAACTACTGTGACCATCTTATGAAGAATGCTGTGAAAGCTAAATACCTAGAACCTCCGATGTCCAACCTAGAATTCTTGAATGCCCTCAAAGAACATTATCCCCTCGGGGTAAAGAAGGCCTGGGTAGTAGCAAAACTTCAAACTCTTCAGGAGGCGGCGGCATTCCTTTCTGACGTCGCAGACCTCGAAAACGATCAAGTGGATTTCGAACCAAGGGGACGGAATAATGCGCCCACCCTCTAAAACCCCCATTCCATACCTCTGACAATTCACATGGCATTGAGTGATGAATTAAAGTCATAATAAGATAATAACTGTTAAGATAGGTATAAGGAATAAACATGATCTGTTACTATAATGTTAAGAGAGGAGCGTCCCCACGAAGAATGGATGAGGATTGGAGGTGTGAATGTATGATGAGGAGGGGAAAGGTGAAATCCCCATAGTGCTTGTGGTTACTCATATAATTACAGTCTGGTAGCTCTAATAATATCTGTTGAGAACATCGGTGATGTGAGATCAGTTCAGTATAGGGAAGCTAAGTTTGTCATCAGATAAGGAAACAGAGTTCTATCCATATCCTAAAAGTGTATCGTCGGAAGAAGAAAATTGCGGAAGATAATATTAAAATAGTATCGTCGAGTGAGTGAGTGGAGAGAGATAAAAGAGTGGAAGGAAGAAGAGAGAGAGACGTTCCAAAAGTAAAATCATCGAAACAAGAATGTGAGTGGTGATAGATAAGTGGCCTGAGAGGCGTAAGGAAGAAGTGCTGAAAGTGACGTCGCCGAAAATTGAGTGTAAAGTTAAATGTAGGTGTGGGCGTTGGCCCTAATGAGGAAATAATAGTTGGTTAGAAATATCAGACGGCAGGTACCGATAGGAGTGTAAGTGAGCTATTGTGATGTAAGCGGAGAGATTCCCGAAGCAAAGACTGTCAGTCACTGAGTGTCGAGGCTACCCACTTGATGTAACTGGAGTAATCCTAGGAGGATGATAGGATTATAAGGATTATCATCTTGGCATGTGAATTTTTATTTGTAACGTGGGGACGGTCCATTATATGTGTAAGAAGTCTTGTATTGTTTGATTTTAACTTAAGTGTAATTTGGTACGTGAAGGGCGTACGTGAGAGTGTCATCAAATCAGAGAAACTTCTTTCATCACATGTGTTTCGGAAGTTACCTGATTTGACGGGGGAGTCTGTAACCGTACTCATCCTTCACGGAAAGTCTTATTTGTTTATAAGTAACGGTTAAGTTTAGCTGTAGAAATGAGATGCCCCGGAGGGATCATGGTCCTCTGAACTGGCCTTTTGTTGCGAGGGACTGAAGGGAGGTTGGTGAGTCCATTGCATTCAAGGGGGAGTAGGTATCCCTTCTTTCATCCGTGCCTGTGGGGGTGGATGACCTGTGGATCGAAGCTTCGAGAAACTTCTAGAAGGTTTGCAGACCGGAAGGGGTCCGTGCATTTGGTCATGAAGCCCTCCCAGTGGAAAGTTCGAGATGGCCAAGACCAGGGCTTCTGGAAGCAGCAGCGTGGGTAAGGAGTGAGTTAGGCCCGCCGCAAATTGAACCCAGCACAGGCCAAGCCCACGCCGAGCACACGCCTAGCCCATGGATCCCACGTCCATGGGCTGGGTCGAGGTACCGCATATTGAACCCAGTACTGATCCACGTCAGCACCTAACATCATGGCAACCCTTGATCAAATCCTCATAGATTTAGACTCTGAGTCAGAAACTGAGGACCTAGTTTTATTGTATTCGTTATCTAGAAAAAGGAAAAAAAGTAAAAGAAGTGCTTACTTAGGTGCGCGAAGTACTCGAGGGGAGTTTTTGTTAACTGAGGAAGTTCCAGACAACGTTTTTAGTGGTTGTTTCCGCCTCAACAGAATGCAGTTTGACGAAGTGCATAAATTAATAAAAAGCGACATTACAGGGAGAGAATGCAACGCTCAAAAACCGATGAGGAGTGAGGAAAAATTGGCCGTATGCCTCAGGTAAGATTGTTTGCTGTGCTTACCTAGTCTGTTGTTAAAACATGTTGCTTTAACGTAAAAATGTCCAAATCTGCTTTAATAACATTTGCCTATGAATTTGAAGAAAAGAAGAACAATAAAATCACTACTTGAATTAACTTTATTAAAAAGAAGTCGACATACAAAACATATAGAATCATAGAGGCTGCAATGACCCCGAGGTATGTAAGGTTTCTGGTAAGGATTCTTGTTGAAATAATGCCCCTGACGAAGCCGGCTCAAAGAAAAATTCTGGGTACTGTGTTGTTAGCAAAGTAGCGGGACTGGAAGATGACCTACCAGTTTCCTCCGAAAACGATGGAGAAAATGAAGACGTTCTTGTAGTTTTCTCAAGTTCGTCCTCTTCCTCCGCTTGTGAAACAGCTTCGTAAACCTTGCTTCGAACTTGTCGCTGGTACTTCCCCGAAAGACCCTTTGTTGTATTGTACATTGACATAAAGAAGTGAAACAGCGCATCATTCTTCAAAGGCAATGTTAATTGTTCACGCTGAAGTATTGTTTTTCTCAGTTCATCACGATTCTTGGCTCTCATTTCAGAGGTTTTTATAAAGCGAAGGATGGCGGTTTGGTCGCTGAGTTTAGGGCGTTTTGGTACAGGACTTTCGGAGCGGTCAGACTGACTTCTTCCTAGTTCATCACAATTGCCTACTTCAGGCTCGTCTTGGTCAAAATGTGGAGCATCTTCTTCATTTCGTTTCGCTCCATGTTCAGTTGCACTAATGTCTGCCAAAGGTTGCTGCTCTATGTTTGTGCATGTAGATCTGTTTTTCATGTACGGAATTAAGAATTCCATCTGGTGTTGATAAGACCACGGCCTTTGAATATCCGCCTTGGACCCCGTTTTCTTCATTTTTTGTCTTCGCAGTGCTTCCCGATGACGCTCTCGAAGTTTTCGCCATTGCTCCTTCGCAGTTTTGCCTGAAAACAAAACAAAAAACAACGATTTATGTACCTAATATTTAAGAAATTTAGAATAGCTAATATAGGGCTAGTATAATATGCATTTCACAAATTAAGTTCAAAATGTTGCAAGTACTAATGCTATAAGTACATTAATATCATATGTTTCAGGTACCTGGCAACTGGGGATATGTTCAAAACTATTGCTGCGAGTTATAGAATGGGAGAAAGGACCGTGTCAAACATAGTTTCTCAAGTATGCGACGCACTGTGGCTTCGTTTGCAGCCTATCTATATGCCTACACCATCTAAAGAACTGTGGGAAGATGTATCCCTACAGTTTGAAAGGAAGTGGCAACTGTACAACTGCGTTGGGGCAATTGACGGGAAACACATCTGCATTCGAAAACCAATTCACAGTGGCTCTTCATTCTATAATTACAAACAATATTTTTCCGTTGTTTTAATGGCCACTGTAGATGCTCACTATCGTTTCACGACCATTGACGTAGGGTCCATGGGTAGATTTAGTGATGGGAACGTTTTCTTTAATTCCCGTTTAGGAACTATGTTGCACAATGGATCTCTGGAATTGCCTGACTCCAAACCATTACCTGGTCAAAATGAAGTTACTCCTTACGTGTTCGTCGGGGATGAAGCGTTCCCACTTATGCCGAATTTGATGCGCCCATATCCTAAACTCAGAGTAACTAACAATTTTGCAAATAAAGTGTTTAACTACAGATTATCTCGAGGCCGGCAAACTGTAGAATGCAGTTTCGGAATTTTATCAACACGATTTCGCGTGTACAAAAGGCCTTTTGAATGTAAGTTAGAGACTATCGATAAAATTATAAAGGCTACGACCGTGCTTCACAATTATTTAAGAACGAAGGTCGTACAATCGAACTCAGTGGAAGAAGACGACGAACTTATGACCACTCACAGTGACTCTAATTTAGTTCCTCTACAGCAAAATCGTATTAGAGGTTCAAGACAAGCATTTTTAATTCGAGAAAAATTCAAAGATTGTTTCAGTAGCGCACAAGGTTCTGTTGAGTGGCAACGTAGAGCAGTTGAGAATGGGCACTATTGACCTTATAACATCACAAGCTACCCAAGTTTGGGTGCAAATATCAGGCGTACTTAGTTTGTTACTCTTCTCTTACGTTGTAGATGTTTGCTAACGTAAAGCTGAGGTGATTTATGTTTTTTTGTTTCTCTCAATTAATATTTTAATTAATTCTTTAATAATAAATAAAAATAAAACAGTATCAAAACTTACCGTCTGAACCGAGTTCAGCGCCAATTTCATCCCATACTTCATCCTTCAATTTCGTCCTTATGTAGTCTGGATGACTTGTATCATACAGTACTGTTTTTTCCCGCACGAGTTCAATTAAACTTTCGTCGCACATATTTTAAAGAAACCCACGCGTCCCACGACCCACGAAATCTGTGCGAATCCCACAAACAAACCCACGGCTGGTTGACGACAAACTGGGCTGGCAGTGGAGTGGGTCCAATATGCGCCGCTTCACTACAAACAGTGTTTCACAGAATCTCCCATGCGTGGGCTGGGCCTGTGCTGGGTTCAATTTGCGGCGGGCCTTAATGAGTAGAAGCCAGGTAGTGAGGGTGTTCCTGTGGAACCTGTGCTAGGGGGTTAACCGATCGAGCCCGCATCCAAAAAAACGACGTAAGCGAGTCAACACCCGTGTACCCCTGTGATATAAGACTCGTTCCGCTGAATTTAGTGGAGGCATACACCGCGTGATGTAAAGCGTGTGGGGACGGGTGTACTTGATTCCACCAATTGCTCCACAATCACCCTCACGTATCATCTGGGGCTTGTACAATAGGCCAGAAATGGCCGCAATACATGGGACTTAGTCCCACCCCACTAGGAATAAAAGAACCGTCATAAATCTATACACGTGGGCCGAGGGAAACATTTGGTTTATGTCAATGAGGAATTCATTTTTGGAAAATAAACTTGAGAACGATTTGTTTATCCATTCCTTTTCCTTCTTCTGGTGTGTACCTTATGTACTCTCTTCGATTCATGGAGTGCTACAATTTTTTCAAGTCTTTTTTCCTCTGTTTGTTTTTATGCTATCATTAATGTTGTCAGGTGCAGGGTTGAATGTATTATGAGCACTGGTGACTGAACTACAAACATTTCAATTCAGATTGACAATTTAACAGAATTTGAAAGTATTTTATGGAACTCAAAAATTCATTGCCGTGTTCACAATAGCTAACCATTGGTCACTATCCCGAGCCAGGTCAATCCAATCTATATCATCCCCTCCTACCTCTCCAAGATCTTTTAATATTGTCCACCAACCAACGTTCTCGTCTTCCCATGGAACTCTTTCATTTTGGCATTTCCACCATTCATACTACATGCCCTCCCAACTTCATCCTCCTTGACTTGATCATTCAGAATATACTTGGAGTAGAGTATATGTTATGAAGGTCCTCATTATGCCGTTTTCTCCAACCTCCTGTCACTTCATTCTTCTTCCGTCCAAATATTCTCCTCAATCATCCTGTTCTCAAGCACCCTTAGTCTATATTACTCTCTTAATGAGAGAGACATAGTTTCGCACCCATACAGAACCAGGGGCAAAGTCATCGTTTTGTATATTTTAACATTTATATTTTAGGACAGTAGATTAGACGACAGAAAATTTCCTTGACCGAATGGTAGCAAGCATTACCCGATTTCAGTCTCCTCTTAATCTAATCTTCAACCATGTTTTGACTTGTGATCTTCGTTCCCAAGTATTTGAAGTTTGCCACTTATTCAAAACTTCTGTTTCCTATCGATATGTCATGATTTTCTCCTGAATTTTGGTCATGAGACAGCAACGTATATTTAGTTTCCTCTGTGTTTACTTCTAGGCCCATATCCTTACTTGCGTCAGTTAAAGTTTGTGCCTTTTTCTTATTGGTAGCTTTATTATCACCCAGTAGATTCACATCAACGGTATAGACCAACAGCAGATGTGTCCCGTTTGATTTCAGTCCCTCCTTTTTTTTTTGTACCTTCCTAATGGCAATTTCAAAAGCAATGTTGAAACGGAGTGGCGATAAAGCATCTCCTTGTTTTATACCATTGTGGACAAAAAATGAGTAAGACAAATATTTACCAATACTGACTACTGTTAGTTTCGTTTAAATACATTTTAATCAGCTTAACTAGTGTCACGGGTATCTAAACTCAATCAGAATATTGTACAACACTTCCTTCATAACTGAATCACAGGCATTCTTGAAGTCTATTGAAAGCTGATGTGCTGTTTCATTGTACTTGCACTTTTTGTCCAATATCTGAACAATACAAGAGATCTGATCAGTAGTTGATCTGTTACGTCGAAACCGAAACTGATGATCCACAATAAATTCATGTCCATATGGACATAAATTTGAGAGAAGAATATTGGTAAAAATTTTGTGTGAATTTGATAGCAACGATATGCGCCAATAATTACTACAGTCGGTTTTATCCCCCTTCTTTTGAACTGGTAAAATAATAGACTCCTTCCACTGCTGAGGCAGTTTGTCCTTATGCCAAATACTCGTAGAAGTAATTAGCTTGAACAAGTTCTGCCGGAATTTGGTCACAACCTGGGGATTTATACCTTTTCAATTTTGCAGTAGCAATATGAAACTCGAAAGTCTGCGATCAGATATTAACTGCTCAGTTGTTTGTATTTCTATCTTTTTACATCACTAATCCTATGTACATTCAATAACTGGGAGAAGTAGTTCTTCCACCTGTTCAAAATGTTGTGGGAATCTGCAAACGGATCACCATTCTCAACCTTCACTATGTTACTTGTGGACTGGTAACCCCTCTCAAATCATTTATTCTGCTATACAGGTCTGTAATGTGTTTGTTGTTGCTCTTCATTGCTGGATCATCAATTTCGTCTTTCAGATATTCCCTCTTTTTATTCCTAAAATGCCTGCCGTTTTCAGGTCTTAATATTTTTCTGATCGTCCCCAATTATTCCCCTTTGATCCTGCAAACATTGCAATTTCGCTTGTTTACTATGGTGTTGTGATGTTTATATTCTCTCTAATAGTTTCCCAATTTTTGTTGATATCCACCTCTGTCTGCAAGTTTTCCAAAGCCGCGAACCTGTTTTAGATCTCAACAGGATACTGCTCCTTTCCTTCTATCTCATTTAATTTCTTCAGATTGAACCTCTCAATGTGAACTGTGTTCGTTATTTTTTGCTCACCGCAAGTATTTACAAAAAAAAATGCCACCACCAGCTGGTGGTGGTAAGTGTCACAATCTGCTGCCCTGAATGATCGGATATTAGGTGTACTTGAATGCCATCTCTAATTTATCAAAATATGGTCAATTCGATTGTGTTTTTTCCCATCAGGAGGTGTCAAAATAAATTTA
>NW_019733377.1:0-308 GCF_002891405.2 Cryptotermes secundus
GCCTTACCAGGTGATAGGTTTGCGTTGCTACATTGCTCGCTTGGCATTTTAGCTAGCTAGCTATGCGTTGCTAGCTAGCAAGCTTAGAGTTGCTAGCTTGCTAGATTGCTAGATATGCGTTTCTAGCTTGAGAGCTCTGCGTTGTTATTTTGCTAGATATGCGTTGCTTGCTTGCCAGCTATGCGTTGCTAGCTTGCTAGCTTGGCGTTCCTAGCTTGCTAGTGTTACGTTCTAGCTTGCTAGATTTGCGTTGCTAGCTTGCTATTTTTGCCCTGCTAGCTTGCTAGCTTTGCGTTGCTAGCTTGCCA
>NW_019733378.1:0-1282 GCF_002891405.2 Cryptotermes secundus
TAGGTCAACTTTCAGTATTGGAATGGGTCCAGGAGGCACTATCAATATAGGAGGGGGGGGGGAGGAGGAGGAGGAAGATGCACAAAAATGAGAAGAGAGAGGAAGCAGGCATCTAGTCAGGTGGATAGCAACTAACTGGATAAACACTTAACCCTTACACTGCTGCGGTCGACATAGGTCGATCTCTGAAAATCATGGCGTCCTTGCTGCAATCAACAAAACCCATATTGTGAATTTGGAGTTTCACATCTCATTCAAACTTGGCGGGTGCATAGAGTCAGCTATTGGGAATATAATGAAGCATCATTCATTTCAATGGCTGCATTCTTCTGCCTTCTGGCTTAAGAAACATAAAAGGTTGCATCTGCACATCGAGGCACGCGGTCCGTGGTCATGTGATGCGGGTATTTCACAGGTCTAGCAAAAATGGCTTCGTATAGTGAGCGGTGCTTTCTATAATAGTTTTAAATAAAGTTGTGGACTTTGGTAAACATGTGACATAGTAATAAGGATAGGGAATTATGTACTTTTTTGGGCATTTTCAACAACCCCGATTTAAATGGACTTTTCCCTTCTGTAAAATACTGAATAATTCAACATTTTTGCGAACTTCTGGTACCTGTTCCCTGTCTGAAGTAAGGTTAGAATTTATCACAAAATTTTCATACTTTGCACTTAAATTATTTATAACATTTATTTAAAAATAATTCAGCACACAGGGTACTCAAGTTATGTACCATAGTAGCAGTGAAAGGGTTAATCAAGTAAGGGCCGTGCCATGCTCCACATACATTATTCATCAAATAAGAATGCAGCATTTCACTAAATTTGACAATTCTTATGACAGTAAATTCCAGTGTAAGGCAATATTTTTAGTACTTTATATACAAAAGAGACACAAGGTAGTATACTTGGTTGAGGCACTATTCTTTTATATAAAGGGGCATGCAGTGGCATTCTTGGATGAGGCACTATGCTACATTTATATAGAGAGGGGGGCATGTGGTAGCATACTTGGTTGAGCCACCATGATACAAGCCGGAAGGTCATAGGATCAAATCCCAATGAGGTTATTGGATTTTTCAATTGACCTAATCCTTCCAGCCTCACTATGGCCATTGGGTTGACTCAGCCTCTTAACAGAAATGGGGGTAAAGAGTGGCTGGCACGTAAGGCTGACCTTACAGCCATCTGAGAGCTGACTGTCTAGAAGATATGGCAGCCTTACCCTTCTCATCCGTATGGACCTTTACAGCCTGTTACAGGGACAGCTTTACCTTTT
>NW_019733379.1:0-3467 GCF_002891405.2 Cryptotermes secundus
GAATTTTACGGAATAGGAGGTACTTTCAAAAAATTAATTAAATCAAATTTAATTGGTAGATGTCAAAGAGTTTTACTGGGCAGTACAAATAATAGTAATAAAATATCCAAGTGGGAAATAATCAAACATGGAGTTCTGCAAGGCTCGATTCTTGGACCTCTGCTGTTCCTAGTTTATATTAATGATATACCCACAATCATAAATAAAGATAATAATATGGTACTGTATGCTGATGACACTAGTATTACAGTTGCTGATTCAAATAATTCAAGTTTTGAAACAAATCTTAATCAAATCATCAAATATATAAATGTTTGGTTTAATGCCAATTTGCTTTCCTTCAATTTCAGTAAAACTCAATATTTGGCTTTTTAATCTAAGAAACATTTTAACATCGTTACCCATATTAATTATGATCAGACCTAAACTAAATTTCTTTGTTTGATTATTGATGATAAGCTGTCTTGGAAACAGCATATAGATACTGTCACCAGTAAAATTTCCTCTGCATATTTTGCACTTAGAAATAGAAAATATATAGTATCATTTGAAATTTTAAGGCTAATTTATTTTGCTCATGTACACCCTATTATGAGTAATGGGATAATCTTCTGGGGTAGTTCGTCTTATGCTACGAAGGTGTTTATTTTGCAAGAGAATCATTAGAAATGTAACGAATGTTAAACCAAGGTATTCATGTAGGGAAATTTTTATGAAATTGGAAATAATGATGTTATATTCCCAGTATATATATTCCTTACTATTATATACAGTTAATAATAAATTAATTTATTCAACTTAAATAATGAGATTCATAAATATAGCACTAGATTATAGAGTAACTTACATGTACCTATAGTGAATATAACAAAATTTCACAAAGGAGCGTATTGTGACATGTTGCGCAATGGAGGAAAACTCCTCCCCTCCCACAGCAGTGACGTGGCGGGTGAGTCACCGCTCCGTCACCCCCTACGCGCGGTGACGTGGCCCCCCAGCACTGTGACGTGGCAGAGCTTCCCGCTGTGACGCGGCACCGCAACGCAACATGGGCAACAGGCAACAGTGAAAGGAATAGAAGCCGGCTGAGCAGCAAGCAAGTGTTAGTGTGTGATCAACAGTTCTCGAGGCAGCAGTAATGAGTTACGGATGCGCGTGCGAGAATCAGTGATAGTTCGTGGTAACCGAGTAATAATTGGGAGTGTGTGATACAGTGACACTTATATAGCTCCCGTATTGTGAAACGTGTAGACTACTGACAATAGAGTTAATTGAATATTGCATATAGGGTTATAAAATGTGAAACCCCGCAACTTTGTTATAATTAATTGTAGCCGAGATTTGTAGGTTGTTAAATAAACCAATTAACGATCTCTACGGCGTATTCAGTATCGAAACATGTTACACTGGTGTCAGAAGTGGGATGTACAGTATTTATCAGGAATGAAAGTTTTCAATCATCTTCCACAATCAATAAAAAATTTGGCTAATGATGAGAAATGTTTCCAATCGATATTGAAGGAGTTTTTGTATCATCATCCTTTTTATTCTATAAATGAATATTTGACAGAACAATAACCTTGATACCTTTTGTATGGTTTTTAATATATAACTTATTATGTTGTTAGACATAAATCATAAGAGAGTATAATCAATAATATGAATGTTGAATATATGACAGAACAGTAACCTTGATACCTTTTGTATGGGTTTTAATATACAACTTATTATGTTGTTACACATAAACCATAAGACAGTATAATGAATAATATTGTGACATGTTGACCCCTACCTCACCAGCGGTATGTGGCGGTAACGTAACGCTCGCGTTACTACGGTAATAGGCGAGTTCCCGCCCCGCCACTCCCCTCCGCGGTGACGTCACCGAGGGATATCGCGGTCGCTAGGCAACGCGAGTCAACAGCGGCGACGTTACGGTACTAACAGCGGTTACCTCCGCTAGCGTTACATAGCAACACAGCGCCAGGCAAAAAGGGTGCTTATTACGTGGCCGTTTTCCGTATGGTCCGATCAAGGCTACATAGGGAGCAGCGAAGGCTATTCACAGTCAGTTGTACTGAGTTGTACTGAGACAGTCAGCGAGTCCTGGAGCTACCGCCGAGTTAGCCAGCAACTAGTCAGTTGTATTGTGGCATTAGGAGTGTACTAATTGTGATACTGCAGATAGCAATAATCGTCAGATTGTAATTTGGGTGATTGTAAGTGCGAATGTGAAATAAAATTCGCTACATCGAATACATCGAGAATTTATTTGTCGCGATATACCCCGCGATACGCGACAATATGAATATTGAATATATGACAGAACAGTAACCTTGATAACTTTTGTATGGTTTTTAATATATAACTTATTATGTTGTTACACATAAACCATAAGACAGTATTATGAATAATAGTGATAATCAGCACTGAATATTTGTGCAAAAAATGAGCCATTCAGGAGCAAAGTCCTCATAACACATTAACATTGCATTGTACATCAGTATTTTGCTACTGCCTAGGGTTTGAAGAACTAAAACGTTCGAGCTACTGCTCTTCTTCAGTTTGTGGGATTGCTGTTGTTCTAAATGACAGCCATGTAGAACTGTAACAATTGTATCTATTAAATTGTATATATGAAATGTACAAAACAGCAGTGAAGCTATGTGGAATGGCGATGTTCAAAGGTTTGCTGGTCCTGAAAAGATCAGTTGTGCCACTGCGAGTGCTCTGGCAGAATCTGCAGTAGAGAGAGTTTTACGGCCGCTGGCCGGTGATGTAGTGCTGTGTGCGCCGGTGGAAATAGTTGTTGGCTACGGCGTGTTGGCTAAAGTTGCGGAAGCTGAGTTAGTTGTCTGGTCGTGGTGTGGCAGCCGCATTGGTTGCCTGGTCACATGTGGCAGTTGCTTGATTGGAGTGCGGCAGCTGGGTTAGCTGCCTGGTCATGGAGTCTGGTTGCTGGAAGACACCTACTTGCGGAGTGTGGTTGCTGGAGAGCTGCGGTGCCTGCGTAGGTGCAGTGCAGTGCTGTTGACTCTGCTGAGTGTATGTGATCACTGACTGGCTGGTGTGGTCACTGAAGATTGCTGAGTCTGAGTCTGAGTCACGTTGCAACTTACGGTCAGTCAGTCTGTCTGTCTTAGTGTCGAGCCCCAGCTGGGGCTCATGACCAGATATTTCTTTGAATGAAAGTTACTGTCTTGTCCATGTGTAGCGCCCTCTCTGACGAAAGGTCGGGTCTGTCATTTGTCAGTCAGTCTGTAATACTAAGTCCACTGTCTGTATTTACACACATTTATAATACACTTATTTTTTATTTAAATGTATATATATACACGGCCTCCGTCAGTCCAGGCTAGGTACAGCAGATTATGCCCTTTTTATATATATATAAATATCCTAGTATTATTAGCATCCACGGCAGTCTAGTCACTTGAACGGTTGTATGCCTGACCGCCGCCAAGTTT
>NW_019733379.1:3643-5319 GCF_002891405.2 Cryptotermes secundus
TTTTGCACTAAAATGGAATATTTCTTCCGTTTAGAGCAAGACAAGACTCAGGCGGTCGACGACCACGAGAGAAGTAGACCCCCAGAGTCTTATCTTCATTAATTTTTATATTCCAGCGCTCGCACCAGGTCTCCATTGAGCTGAGACCGCGCTGGAGTTTTCTAACAATAAAGCACTCTTTGCGATCTGTCGCATATAGACAGGTGTCGTCCTCAAAAAGGGCCAAATGAATACCATGAGTTTGGGGGGCATCATTAATATACATGATGAAAAGGGTGGGGGAAAGGACCTAATCTTGTGGCACCCCTGCTTGCATTTCTCTTGGCGTTGACATTTCGCCTTCAACAGAGACCCTGAATTTACGTTTAAATAGAAAGGACCGAATAAGCTTGGTCAAAGAGTTGGGGAAATCAAATTTTGATAACAACCAGCAAGCCTGAGTGCCACGTGGTATCAAAGGCTTTTTCGATGTCCAAGAACACTGCATCCGTAGACATTTTATTGTTGAAATTAAGGGTCACGTGGTCCGCCAGCCTCATACATTGCAATGTCGTGCTGTGACGTGCACGAAAACCAAACTGACTTGCGTTGAGCAGGCTTCTTTCTTCAATATGTTTATGGAGAAACTTTAAAATTACTTTCTCGAATAGTTTTCCTGTCGTGGACAGGAGGCTGATCGGACGTAAATTTTGAGGAAAATTCGGGTCTTTACCCGGTTTAGGTAAAGTTATTATTTTTGCTTCCTTCCCAGTATTTGGAAAGTGAGAGAGCCGAAACCAGTGATAGAATAAGTGAGTTAGGTGAACCAATTGTCGCCTTAAAAGGTGCCTGAGGCATTCATTTGGGATGCCGTCAATTCCACAGGCCTTTTTTAATTTCAGGGATTTTATTAATTTCTGAACATCACATGATCTGATCCTTAGAGGGGGGTTTTCATCCACGACTTCCAGCAGAGCTTGAACTCTATGCTCCACCCGCTCTTCATGGTTTTCGTCGCACAGGTCATGTGGCGTGAACTGATTTTCCAAACAGTCGGAAATTTCGTCGGCTTTTTCAGAAGGATGAAATTTTAGGCCAGAAGAACCATGAATAGCAGTTGGTGCCCTTTGTCCGTCTATCTTAAAGAGAGATTTCGCAATGGGCCATATAGTCTGAGGTGTGTCTTCAGCGTTACTATTTTTGTTTCCCACCGTTCAAGTGCCTTTTTACGGGTCATTCGCCTGATTGATTTGGTGACGAAATTAACTGACGTTTTAAACGCTGGATTCCTGGTTTCTTGCCACAGTTTTCGTAGCCTCTGTATATATATTATCAAACGATCTAGACCAGGAAGATCGTTATTTATATCCGAAATTGTAACTTTACTTGTCGACAGCCTATATGCCGAAGCAATAGAGGCTGCAAAGTCGCGTGCCGCTTTATCGGCTTCTACCCCCGAATTAATTTCTAGTTTAGGTGATATTAATTCAGAAGCTAGGCTTTGAAACCGCTCCCAATCTGTAAATTTTTCAATGGGTTCCGAAAGGTTGCTAATTTTAACGTGATCCAGAATGTGAAATACTATTGGTAGGTGATCTGAATCCAAAATATCAGAGACGACGACCTCTGACACTCTGATATTTTGATGAACTACAATGTCTAACACGTCACCATTTGCCGCAGGGGAATAATGAGTG
>NW_019733380.1:0-482 GCF_002891405.2 Cryptotermes secundus
AACAGCAGCTCCTACACATATACAGATACCCCCAAAACAAGTAGTCTAGACCGAACCGCTGCAGCATAGTGACAACATCAATACACGGAGCAGCCCATACATATATACAGATATCCCCCAAACAAGTAGTCTATACCGAACTTCTATAGCATAGTGACAACATCAGTACAGGGAGCAGCCCTTACACATATACAGATACCCCCCAAACAAGTAGTCTATACCGAACTTCTACAGCATAGTGACAACATCAACACAGATCAGCCCTTACACATATACAGATATCCCCCAAACAAGTAGTCTATACCGAACTTCTATAGCATAGTGACAACATCAGTACAGGGAGCAGCCCTTACACATATACAGATACCCCCCAAACAAGTAGTCTATACCGAACTTCTACAGCATAGTGACAACATCAACACAGATCAGCCCTTACACATATACAGATATCCCCCAAACAAGTAGTCTATACCGAACTTCTA
>NW_019733380.1:2727-5725 GCF_002891405.2 Cryptotermes secundus
ATACAGATACCCCCCAAACAAGTAGTCTAGACTGAACCGCTACAGCATAGTGACAACATCAGTACAGGGAGCAGCCCTTACACATATACAGATACCCCCCAAACAAGTAGTCTATACCGAACTTCTACAGCATAGTGACAACATCAACAGGGAGCAGCCCTTACACATATACAGATACCCCCCAAACAAGTAGTCTAGACCGAACCGCTACAGCATAGTGACAACATCAACACGGAGCAGCCCATACACATATACAGATACCCCCCAAACAAGTAGTGTATACTGAACTTGTACAGCATAGCGACAACATAAACACCGAGCAGCCCATACACATACAGATACCCCCCAAACAAGTAGTCTAGACCGAACTTCTACAGCATAGCGACAACATCAACATGGAGCAGCCCGTACACATATACAGATACCCCCAAACAAGTAGTCTGTACTGAACCTCTACAGCATACTGACAACATCAATACAGGGAGCAGCCCATACACGTATACAGATACCACACGAAACAAGTAGTCTAGACGGAACTTCTACAGCATAGTGACAATATCAACACAGGGAGCAGCTCGTACACATATACAGATACCCCCCAAACAAGTAGTCTAGACCGAACCGCTACAGCATAGTGATGACATCAACACAGGGATTAGCTCGTACACATATACAGATACCTCCCAAACAAGTAGTCTAGACCGAACTGCTACAGCATAGTGACAACATCAACACAGGGAGCAGTTCGTACACATATACAGATACGCCCCAAACAAGTAGTCTAGACCGAACCGCTACAGCATAGTGACAACATCAACACAGGGAGCAACCCATACACATATACAGATACCCCCCATGCAAGTAGTCTAGACCGAACTGCTACAGCATAGTGACAACATCAACACGGAGCAGCCCATACACATATACAGATACCCCCCAAACAAGTAGTGTATACTGAACTTGTACAGCATAGCGACAACATA
Organism: Cryptotermes secundus; assembly: GCF_002891405.2. NCBI lineage: Eukaryota > Metazoa > Arthropoda > Insecta > Blattodea > Kalotermitidae > Cryptotermes > Cryptotermes secundus. Next base: position 3,711 of record NW_019733380.1, read on the forward strand.
AACACCGAGCAGCCCATACACATACAGATACCCCCCAAACAAGTAGTCTAGACCGAACTTCTACAGCATAGCGACAACATCAACGTGGAGCAGCCCATACACATATACAGATACCCCCAAACAAGTAGTCTGTACTGAACCTCTACAGCATACTGACAACATCAATACAGGGAGCAGCCCATACACATATACAGATACCCCCCCAAACAAGTAGTCTAGACGGAACTTTTACAGCATAGTGACAACATCAACACAGGGAGCAGTTCGTACACATATACAGATACGCCCCAAACAAGTAGTCTAGACCGAACTGCTACAGCATAGTGACAACATCAACACAGGGAGCAACCCATACACATATACAGATACCCCCCAAGCAAGTAGTCTAGACCGAACTGCTAGAGCATAGTGACAACATCAACACGGAGCAGCTCGTACACCCATACAGATACCCCCCAAACAAGTAGTTTAGATTGAACCGCTACAGCATAGTGACAACATCAACACAGGGAACAGCCCTTACACATATACAGATACCCCGCAGACAAGTAGTCTAGACGGAACTTCTACAGAATTTTGACAACATCAACACGGAGCAGCTCGTAACTGTTACAGATCACTCTGAATAAACAACCTGTTGGGTGACATAAAGAATAACGAGCATAAGTTCCACAAGACGATATGGTAAGGTCAAGACCGCATGACCTACCTCATGAGAGAAGACCCTGATATGCAGGTGCCCCTCACTATAGTCGCTTCTACCACCAATCAATCACGTGAACACGTAGCGTTCACAAAGTTTTAAAGAGATATATAAAAATATTTCATTTTCATTGTAGTACAATTGTAATTTTTATGTTTTAATCGTTAGTCGATAATTTTTAAATTCTATTGTTTGAGTATTTTAAAAAATTAACTGAAAGATTCAATTTATGTATTTAAAAACACTCAAGTGCACAATATGGATCCTTATTGAAGAATTAGTTGCAAATTGTTAAATGCAATTCACCAACTGAGTCTGGTATCATTGTATGCCTAATGGTGGCCCATTAGAAGGGTTAAAACATGTAGCATCAATAAAACCAAATGTTGATATGATAGTGTCTACTTGCTTTAAATGTAGAATATTGTTGTGTAGACTGCATACTTCTGTATACATTTTATGTACCTATGTACTCCTGCTTCTACACAGTGTGGTGTGCTCAATACCATTTCACACATGCAGAAGTAGTGGCCATTTTCTGGCAAAAGCCAAATGTTTACATTGTCAAGGAATCTTGTGTGGCAACCTAGGAGATGACTCATATGGATTTGCTCATGGTATCAGGGTGGACATGCCTGTAGAACTGACACTATGCTATTATTCTTTTTGAGGCCTTTTCCACACACAAACACACACACATTGTAACGTGTTTTGTTACTGAAGACGCCGTTCGGATTTTTGATTGGTTTATTTAACAACCTACAAATCTCGGCTACAATTGATTATAACACAGTTGCGGGGTTTTACACTTTACAACACTATTCGCAAATCAAATCACTCTATTGTCAGTAGTCTACATGTTTTTACAATACAGGAGCTATACAAGTGTCACTGTGTTACACATTCCAAATTAATTCTTAGTTATCACAAACTGTAACTGATTATCACACTTTTACTCGATCACTGCTGACTGGAGAACTGTCTTCGGCTGCTGATACACTTTAACTCTCTCTGGGGACGGCTACAAGTTAACTAACTCTGGCGGCTGTGCAGTTCCCTTATATAGCCGCAGTGCTTGCCTGTTACGTAATGAGTGCCTTGTCACAGTAGAAACCAGTGCCACGTCACCGTGTTTGCGTATAGCCTAGAAACGCTGTTTACTCGCGCCGTCTTACGTCACTGTGGGAAGAGTGGTGGGGACGGAGTGCTGACTCATCCGCCAGGTCACTGTGGCCAGATTTGCCGCATCACTGCTGGGTAGGGAGGGGTTGTCCTCCATTGCTGTAACATATCACACTATATATATATATAT
>NW_019733381.1:0-613 GCF_002891405.2 Cryptotermes secundus
TTTTTAAGAATACTGTGTACTTTTTCCTTTACTACTTCACCAACTATTCCAGGAACCGAATTCAATTTGGAAAAAATGGTTTTGGACACACTTAACGACAGATACAAAGTAGTATTGCTATTGATTGCCACCAGTGAGGAAATGGCAGATGGAAGATGTGTAACCGTCCTTCTTCGGTTCTACTAGCTCCGGTAGAGCAATCCGACTCCTCTAAGGGCGTGTTGACAGGCCACGACTTGGGTGATTAATGGGGCTTTAGGCGTAGGGAAATCACCACAACGCCAATTAGCTGTAAGGAGTCTTTATTGAATTAGCACTAATTAATCAGAAACAGCCAGTATTGTTGCACTTCACCGATTCGGGGATGTAGGCTTACTGTTCTGGGGACGCACACTTATTAGTCACAGGGCGTGTTTACGGGGATCCGAACACGTGTACCCCCGCTGAAAGTAACTATCAAAGTCCTCCTTGCCAAGCGCCCTCTGAATGGTAAATACTTGCCCTGGTTACTCAAAATTCGGGCAAAGGACCTCCCACTTCAGACGATAATTGGCTGGACCGGGCAGATTGGGAGGTTGCTTATCATTCTCCTCCAATTAGGAAAGCGAATATC
>NW_019733382.1:0-429 GCF_002891405.2 Cryptotermes secundus
CTAGCTTGCTAGCTTTGCGTTGCTAGCTTGCTAGATTTCTAGATACGCTTTGGTAGTTGCCAGCTTTTTGTTGCTAGCTTCTTAGCTTTGCGATTCTAGCTTGCTATCTTTGCGTTGCTAGCTTGCTATATATGCGTTGCTAGCTTGCAAGTTTGCGTTGGTAGCTTGCCAGATTTGCGTTTCTAGCTTTGCTAGAATTGCGTGGCCAGCTTGTTAGATTTGCGTTGCTACCTTGCTTGTTTTCGTTGCTAGCTTGCTAGTTCTGAGTTGCTAGCTTGCCAGCTTTGCGTTGCATGCATGCTTGCTTGCTTTGCGTTTCTTGCTTCCTAGCTGTGAGTTGAGAACTTGTAACTTGGCGTTGCTAGCTTGCTAGCATTGCGTTGATAGCTTTCTAAATTGCAAGATTTGCGTTGCTAACTTGCTAGCTTT
>NW_019733383.1:0-1810 GCF_002891405.2 Cryptotermes secundus
GCTTTGCTAGCTTGCTAGATGGTTTGATTTCCTTTGATAGCTTGCTAGATTTGCGTTCCTATATTAGTAGCTTTGCGTTCCTAGCTTGCTAGCTTTGCGTTACAAGCTTGCTAGCTTTGTGTTGCTGACTTCCTAGCTTTGCGTTTCTAGCTTGCTAGCTTTCCGATGCTAGCTTGCTAGCTTTCTAATTTTGCGTTCACATTCCTAGCTTTGCGTTTCTTGCTGCTAGCTTATGTTGCTAGCTTGCTATCTGTGATTTTCTATCTTGCTAGCTTTGCGTTGTTATCTTGCTAGCTTTGTGTTGCTTTCTTGCTAGCTTTGCGTTACTAGCTAGGTTATTTTGCCTTACTAGCTTGCTAGCTTTGCTTTGCTAGCATGCTAGCTTTTCGTTAGTTGCTTCCTTGCTTTGCGTTTATTGCTTGCAAGCTTTGCGTTCCTAGCTTGCTAATTTTGCTTTGCTAGCTTGCTAGTTTGCGTTGCTAGCTTGATAGCTTTGCGTTGCTAGCTTGATAGCTGCGTTGCTATATTGTAAGCTTTGCGTTGCTAGCTTGTTAGCTCTTCGTTGCTAGCTTGTTAGCTACGCATTGCTCGCTTGCTAGCTTTGCGTTGCTAACTTGCTAGGATTGCGATGTGCGCTCCCTAGCTTTGCGTTGCTAGCTTGCTAGATGGCTAGGTATACGTTTGTTAGCTTGCTAACTTTGCGTTGCTATTTTACTAACTTTGCGTTCCTAGCTTGCTAGCTTTGCTTTACTAGCTTGCTAGCTTTGCGTCGCAAACTTCCTAGCTATGCATTTCTAGCTTCCTAGCTTTGCGTTGCTAGATTGCTAGCTTGCTATCTTTGCGTTGCTAGCCTTCTAGTTTTGCGTTGCTAGCTTGCTATGTTTGCGTTCTAGGTTCCTATCTTTATGTTCGTTGCAAGATTACTATTTTTCTAGCTTGCTAACTTTGCTTTGCTAACTTGCTAGCTTGGCGTTGCTTGCTTCCTAGCTTTGCGTTTCTAGCTTGCTAGATAGTTAGATTTGGGTTGCAACTTGTAGCTTTGCGTTGCTATCTTGCAAACTTTGCGTTGTTTGCTTGCCAGCATTGCGTTGCTAGCTTGCTAGCTTTGCGTTGCTAGCTGGCTAGGTTTGCGTTCTAGCTTGCTATGTTTGCGTTCTAGCTTGCTAGCTTTGCAATATTTGCTTGCTATCTTTGCTTTGCTAGCTTGCTAGCTTTGCGTTGCTTGCTTGCTTGCTTTGGTTTCTGCTTGCTAGCTTTCGTTGCTAGCTTGCTACATTTGCGTTGCAAGCTTGCTAGCATTTCGTTGCTAGCTTGCTAACTTTGCGTTGCTACCTTGTTAAAATTGCGTGGCTAGCTTCCAAGCTTTGCGTTGCTAGCTTGCTAGTTTGTTAGATTTGCGTTGCTAGCTTGCTAGCTTTGCGTTGCTATCATGTTAACTTTGCGTTTCTAATTTGCTAGCTTTGCGAATATAGCTTGCTAACTTTGCGTTTGCTAGCTTGGTAGTTTTGCGTTGCTAGCTTGCTAGCTTTGCGTTGCTAGCATGAGAGCTTTGCGTTGCTAGCTTTTATCTTGCTAGATTTGCGTTGCTAGCTTCCTAGCTTGCTATGTATGCGTTGCTAGATTGCTAGCTTTGCGTTGTTATCTTGCCAACTTTTTCTTTGCAAGCTTCGCAGCTTTGCGTTGCTAGCTAACCAGCTTTGCGTTTCTAGCTTGACATGTTTGCATTGCTAGCTTGCCAGCTTTGAATTGATAGCTTGCCAGCTTTGCGTTGGTAGCTTGCCAACTTTGCTTTGCTAGCATGCTAGCTATC
>NW_019733383.1:2574-42893 GCF_002891405.2 Cryptotermes secundus
TGCGTTGATTACATGTTAGCTTTGCGTTTGTAGTTTGCTAGCTGTGCGTTTCAAGCTTGCTAGTTTTACTTTGCTAGTTTGATAGCTTTGCGTTGCTAGCTTGCTAGCTTTGCGTTTCTAGCTTGAGAGCTGTGAGTTGCTAGCTTGCTAGCTTTGTTAGATTTGCGTTGCTAGCTACCTAGCTTTCTGTTGCTAGCTTGGTAGCTTGGTAGATATGCGTTGCTAGCTTGCTAGCTTTGCTTTGCTAGCTTGCCAACTTTGCTTTGAAAGCTTGAAAGATTTGCGTTGCTAGCTAACCAGGTTTGCGTTTCAAGATTAACATGTTTGCGTTGCTAGCTTGCCAGCTTTGCATTGATAGCTTGCCAGTTTTGCGTTGCTTGCTTGGCAACTTTGCGCTGCTAGCATGCTAGCTATCCGTTGATATCGTACTAGCTTGAAATATATGCGTTGAAATCTTGCTATCAATTCGTTTCTATCTTGCTAGCTCTGCGTTGCTAGCTTACTAGTTTTGCTTTGCTAACTTGCTAGATTTGCTTTGCTAGCTTGGTAGCTTTGCGTTTCAAGCTTGCTAGCTTTGCGTGGCTAGTTTTGCGTTGCTTGCTTTCTTGCTTGTTTGAGATTTTTGCTTGCTAGGTTTCGTTGCTCGCTTGGCAATTTTGCAATGCTATCTTTCAAGCTTTGCGTTATCAGCTTCCTAGCTTTGCGTTGCGAGCTTGCTAGCATTGCGTTTCTAACTTCCTAGCTTTTCGTTGCTATCTTGCAAGCTTTGCGTTGATAGCTTGATAGCTTTCTAGATATGCGTTGCAAGCTTGCTAGATTTGCGTTGCTAGTTTGCTAGCTTTGAGTTTCTAGCAAGCTAGATTTGAGATGCTAGCTTGCTGGCTTGCTAGATTTGCGTTGCTAGCTTGATATTTTTGCGTTGCTATCTTGTTACATTTGCGTTGCTAGCTTGCTAGCTTTGCGTGGCCAGCTTTGCCTTTTTAGCTTGCCAGCTGCGCGAAGTTAGCTTGATAGCTATGCTTTGCTAGCTGGCCACATTTGCTTTTCTAGCTTGCTAGCTTTGCGTTGCTATCTTGCTAGATTTGCGTTGCAACTTGCTAATTTTTCGTAGCTTGCTTGCTTACTTTGTGTATCATTCTTGCTAATATTCGTTGCTAGCTTTCTTGCTTTGCGTTGCTAGCTACTTAGCTTTGCGTTGCTAGCTTGCTAACTTTACTTTGCTAGCTTGCCCCTTTTACGTTGATAGCTTGCCAGGTGTGCGTTTCTAGCTTGCCAGCTTTGAGTTGCTAGCTTGCTAACATTGCGTTGGTAGCTTACTAGACTGGCGTTGCTAGCTTGCTAGGTTTGCGTTGCTAGATTGCTAGCTTAGAGTTCCTAGTTTTGCGATCCTAGCTTGCTAGCTTTGCGATGCTAACTTGCTACCATTGTGTTGCTAGCTAGCTAGCTGTACGTTGCTACCTTGCTAGTTTGCGTTGCCCGCATATTTGCTTTGCGTTTCTTGCTTGCTAGCTATGCGTTGCTAGCTTTGCGTTACTTCCTTGCTAGCTCTGCTTTGCTAGCTTGCTAGCTCTGCTTTTCTAGCTGCCTAGATTGACGTTGCTAGTTTGCTAGCTTGGCGTTGCTAGCTTGCTAGCTTTGCGTTGCAAGCTTGCTAGCTTTGCTTTGCACGGTTGCTAGATTTGCAAACTTCCTGGCTTTGCGTTGATATCAAACTAGCTTTGCGTTCCAAGCTGGCTAGCTTTGAGTTAAAATTTTGCTAGCTTTGCGTTACTAACTTCCTAGATTTGTGTTGATATCTTGCTAGATTTTCGTTCTTTGTTTGCTAGATTTGCGTTCAAACTTACTTGATTTACAATGCTAACTTGCTATTTTTATTTTGCGAGCTTGCTAGAATTGCGTTTCTATCTTGCTAGCTTTGCGTTGCTTGCTTGCTTGCTTTGCGTTTCTTGCTTGTTAGCTTTCATTGCTAAATTGCTAGCTTTGCTTTACTACTTTGCTACCTTTTCGTTGCTATCTTGCTAGCTTGCTGTTGCTTGCTTGCAAGCTTTGCGTTGCTAGGTTGCAAGATTACCAGATTTCCGTTGCTAGATGCTAGTTTTGCATTTCTATCTTGTTAGATTTTCGTTACTAGCTTGCTATCTTTGCGTTGTTAGCTTGGTATCTTTGCGTTGCCAGCTTGATAACTTGGCGTTGCTAGCTGTCTTGCTTTGCGTTGCTAGCTTGCTAGTTTTTCTTTCCTAGCTTCCTAATTTTGCGTTGTTTGCTTGCTTGCTTGCTTTGCATTTCTTGTTTGCTAGCTTTCATTTATAGCTTGCTAGCTTTGCGTTGCTAGCTTCCTTTCTATGCGTTTCTAGCTTGCTAGCTTTGGGTTGCTCTGTGGCTAGCTTTCCGTTGCTATCTTGCTAGATTTGCTTTGCTAGCTTGCCAGCTGTGCGTTGCAAGCTTGCCAGCTTTGCGTTGCAAGCTTGCCAGCATTGCGATGCTAGCTTTCCAATTTGCGTTTCTAGCTTGCCAGATGTGCGTTGCTAGCTTGCCAGCTTTGCGTTGCAATCTTGCCAGCATTGCGATGCTAGCTTGCCAGTTTGCGTTGCTAGCTTGCCAGCTTTGCATTGCTAACTTGCTGGATTAGCATGTCTAGCTTGCTATCTTTGCGTTTCTACATTGCTAGCTTTCAGTTGCTAGTTTGTAAGCTTCGCGTTGCTAGCTTGCTAGCTTTGCTTTGCTAGCTGGATAGCTTTACGTAGCATGCTTGCTTGATTTACTTTTTGTGCTTGCTAGCTTTGCGTTGCTAGCTTGCTAGATATGCGTTGCTAGCTTGCTAGCTTTTCGTTGCTATCTTGCTAACTTTGCGATTCTAGCTTGCTAGCTATGCGTTGCTAGCTTGCTCAATTTGCTTCGCTACCTTGCTAGCTTGGCGTTGTTAGCTTGCTAGATTTTCGTTGCTAGCTAACTAGCTTTGCGTTTCTAACTTTCTAGTATTCTAGATATTAGTAGCTAGCTTGATAGCTTTGCATTGTTATTTGTTAGCTAGCTTTGCGTTGCTAGCTTGATAGTTTTGCGTTGCTCTCTTTGTATATTGCGTTTCTGGATTTCTAACTTTTCGTCCTAAATTGCTAGTTTTGCGTTGCTAGCTTGTTATCCTTGCATTGCTAATTTGCTAGCATTGCGTTGCTAGCTTTCTAGTTTTGCGTTGCTAGCTCCCTAGCTTTGCTTTTCTAGCTTCCTACATTTGTGATGCTAGCTTGCTATATTTGCGATGCTATCTTGCTAGCTTTGCGATGCTATCTTGCTAGCTTTTGCGTTTCTAGCTTGCTAGCTTTGCTATGCTTGCATGCTAGCTTTGCTTTGCTAGCTTTCCATCTTTCCGTTGCTAGCTTGCCAGCCGTGCGATGCTAGCTTGCCAGCTGTGTTTGCTAGCTTTCCACATTGCGTTGCTATTTGCTAGCTTTGCATTCCTAGCTTGCAAACTTTGCGTCGCAAACTTGCTAGTTTTGTGTTGATTGCTTTCTCGCTTTTCGTTTCTTGCTTGCTAGTTTTTTGCTAGCTTGCTTGCTTTTCGTTTCTTGCTTCCTAACTTTGATTTGTTAACTTCCTAACTTTTCGTTGCTATGTTGATAGCTTTGCCTTGCTAGCTTCTTAGCTTGCTAGATTTCCGTTGCAACCTTGGTAGTTTTTCGTTCCTATCTTGTTAGCATTCCGTTGCTAGCATGCTAGGTTTCCGTTGCTAGCTTGCAGGCTTGCTATATATGCGTTGCAACCTTGCTAACATTGCGTTGTTAACTTGCCATAATTGCGTTGCTAGCTTGCCAAGTTTGCGTTGCTAGCTGGCTCGCTTAGCTTTGCAAGATTGCTATGTTGATTGATTTGCGTTGCTAGCTTTGCCTTACTAGCTTGCTAGCTTTTCGTTGCTATCATGTTAGCTTTGCGTTGCTAGCTTGCAAGCTTTTCGATTCTAGCTGGCTTCCTATGTTTTGGTGGCTTGATTGCTTTGCCTTTATTGCTTGCTAGTTTTCTTTGTTAGCTTGCTAACTTTGCGTTGCTAGATTGCTAGCTTTGCGTTGCTTACTTTCTTGCTTGTTTTGAGATTCTTGAATGCTAGAATTCGTTGCTCGCTTGCTAATTTTGCGTTGCTATCTTTCAAGGTTTGCGTTATCAGCTTGCTAGCTTTGCGTAGCGAGCTTGCTAGCAATGCGTTTCTAACTTCCTAGCATTTCGTTGCTATCTTGCTAGCTTTGCGTTGATAGCTTGATTGCTTTCTAGGTATGCGTTGCTATCTTGCTAGATTTTCGTTGCTAATTTGCTAGCTTTGAGTCTCTAGCATTCTAGATTTGCGTTGTTAGCTTGCTGGCTTGCTAGATTTGGTTGCTAGCTTGATACATTTGGTTGCTATCTTGCTACATTTGCTTGCTTGCTTTGTGTTTCTTTCTTGCTAACATTCTTTGCTAGCTTTCTTGCTTTGCGTTGCTAGCTACCTAGCTTTGCGTTGGTAGCTTGCTAGCTTTGCTTTGCTAGCTTGCCCGTTTTCCGTTGATAGCTTGCCAGGTGTGCGTTGCTAGCTTGCCAGCTTTGAGTTGCTAGCTTGCTAACTTTGCGTTTCTAGCTTGCTAGCTTTGCGTTGGTAGCTTGCTAGCTTTGCGTTGCTAGCTTGCTAGGTGTGCGTTGCTAGGTTGCTGGCTTACCGTTTCTAGCTTTGCGTTCCTGGCTTGCTAGCTTTGCGGTGCTAACATGCTAGCATTGTGTTGCTAGCTTGCTAGCTCTACGTTGCTATCTTGCTAGCTTTACGTTGCCTGCATATTGCTTTGCGTTTCTTGCTTGGTATCTTTGCGTTGCTAACTTGATAGCTTTGCGTTGCTAGCTGGCTTGCTTTGCGTTGCTAGCTTGCTAGTTTTTCTTTTCTAGCTTTCTAACTTTGCGTTGTTTGCTTGCTTGCTTGCTTTGCATTTCTTGTTTGCTAACTTTCGTTGATAGCTTACTAGCTTTGCGTTGCTAGCTTGCTTTCTATGCGTTGCTAGCTTGCTAGATTTGGGTTGCTTGTTTGCTAGCTTTCCGTTGCTATCTTGTTAGATTTGCGTTGCTAGCTTGCCAGCTGTGCGTTGCTAGCTTGCCAGCTTTGCGTTTCAAGCTTGCCAGCATTGCGATGCTAGCTTGCCAGTTTGCGTTGCTAGCTTGCCAGCTTTGCGTTGTTAGCATGCTAGAATAGCATGGCTAGCTTGCTATCTTTGCGTTTCTACCTTGGTAGCTTTCAGTTGCTAGAATGTAAGCTTTGCGTTGCTAGCTTGCTAGCTTTGCGTTGCTAGCTGGCTAGCTTTACGTAGCATGCTTGCTTGATTTGCTTTTCTTGCTTGCTAGCTTTGAGTTGCTAGCTTGCTAGATATGCGTTGCTAGCTTGCTAGCTTTTCGTTGCTATGTTGCTAACTTTGCGTTTCTAGCTTGCTAGCTTTTGGTTGCTAGCTTGCTAAATTTTCTTTGCTACGTTGCTAGCATCGGCTTTGCTAGCTTGCTAGTTTTCGTTGCTAGCTAGCTTTGCGTTTCTATCTTGCTAGTATTCTAGATATGAGTAGCTAGCTTGATAGTTTTCGTTGCTATTTTGCTAGCTTTGCGTTGCTTGCTTGCTAGTTTTAGTTGCTATCTTGGTAGTTTTGCGTTGCTGGATATCTAACTTTGCGCCTAGCTTGCTACTTTTGCGTTGATAGCTTGTTATCCTTGCCTTGCTAGCTTCCTAGCATTGCGTTGCTATCTTTCTAATTTTGCGTTGCTAGCTCCCTAGCTTTGCGTTGCTAGTTTCGTAGCTTTGTGATGCTAGCTTGCTAGCTTTGCGATGCTATCTTGCTAGCTTTTGCGTTGCTAGCTTGCTAGCTTTGCTATCCTGGCATGTTAGTTTTCTTTGCTAGCTTTCAATCTTTGCGTTGCTAGCTTGCCAGCCTTGCGATGCTAGCTTGCCAGCTGAGTTTGGTTGCTTGCCACATTGCGATGCTATCTTGCTAGCTTAATATTGGTAACTTGCTACATTTGCGTCGAAAACTTGCTAGTTTTGCGTTGATTGCTTGCTTGCTTTTCGTTTTTTGCTTGCTAGCTTTTTTGCTAGCTTGCTTGCTTTGAGTTTCTAGCTTGCTATCTTTGCGTAGCTAGATTGCTAGCTTTGCGTAGATAACTACCTAGCTTTACGTTTCTAACTTGCAGCTGTGCGTTGATATCTTGCCAGCTTTCTTTGCTAGGTTACCAGCTTTACTTTCTAGGTTGCTAACATTGGGTTGCTAGCTTGCCAGCTTTGCGATGGTAGCTCGCAAGCTTTGCGTTGCTAGCTTGCTAGCTTTGCGTTGCTAGCTTGCTAGCTTTGACTTGCTAGCTTGCTAGCTTTGCGTTGCACGTGTCCTAGATTTGCGTTGCTAGCTTGCTAGGTTGCAAGATTTGCTTTGCAAGCTTCCTAGCTTTGCGTTGATATCTAACTAGTTTTGCGTCCCTAGCTTGCTAGCTTTGCGTTAAAAGTTTGCTAGCTTTGCGTTTCTAACTTCCTAGGTTTGCGTTGATATCTTGCTAGCTTTTCGTTGCTAGCTTGCTAGATTTGCAATGCTAAATTGCTATTTTTGCGTTGCGTGCTTGCTAGCATTGCGTTGCTATCTTGCTATCTTTGCGTTGCTTGCTTGCTTGCTTTGCGTTTCTTGTATCTTAGCTGTCGTTGCTAGTTTGCTAGCTTTGCTTTGCTAGTTTGCTAGCTTTTCGTTGCTATCTTGCTAGCTTGCAGTTGCATGCTTGCTAACTTTGCGTTGCTAGCTTGCTAGGTTACCAGATTTGCGTTGTTAGATGCTAGCTTTGCGTTTCTATCTTGCTAGCTTTGCCTTGCTAGCTTTGAGTTCCTAGCTTGCTAGCTTTGCTTTGTTGGCTTGGTATCTTTGCGTTGCTAGCTTGATAGCTTTGCGTTGCTAGCTGGCTTGCTTTGCGTTGTTAGCTTGCTAGTTTTCGAAGCTAGCTTTCTAATTTTGAGTTGTTTGCTTGCTTGCTTTGCCTTAATAATTTTTCTAGCTTTCGTTGAGAGCTTGCTAGCTTTGCGTTTTAGCTTGCTATCTATGCGTTGCTAGCTTCCTAACTTTGCGTTGCTACCTTGTTAGCGTGGCGTGGCTAGCTTCCAAGCTTTGCGTTGCTAGGTTGCTAGTTTGGTAGATTTGCGTTGCGTTCTTGCTAGCTTTCTTTGCTAGCTTCCTAGCTTTACGTTGCTAGATTGATAGTTTTGCGTTGCTAGCTTGCTATCTTTCCGTTGCTATCTTGCTATCATGCTAGATATGCGTTGCTATCTTATTAGCTTTGCGTTGCTAGATACCTAGCTTTGCGTTGCTCGCTTGCTAGCTTTGCGTTACTATCTTGCCAATTTTCTTTGCTTGCTTGTTTGCTTTGAGTTTCTAGCTTGCTAACTGTACGTTGATACCTTGCTAGCTTTGCGTTCCTAGCTACCTAGCATGGTGTTGCTAGCTCGCTAGCTTTGCGTTGCTAGTTTGCCAGTTTTGCTTTGCTAGCTTGCCAGCTGTGCGTTGCTAGCTTGCCAGCTTTGCGTTGCTATTTTGCCAGTTTTACGTTTTTGCTTGAAATTTTGCGATGATTGCTTGCTAGATTTGTGTTGCTAGCTTGATAGATTTGCGTTGATACTTTGCTAGATTTCCGTTGCTAGCTTGCTATCTCTTGTTGCAAGCTTGGCATCCTTGCGTTGCTAGCTTGCGATCTTTGCGTTGCCATGTTACTAGGGAAGCGTTTCTACCTTGCTAGCTTAAAGTTGCTAGCTTGCTAGCATTGCGTTGCTAGGTATCTAGCTAGCTTTGGGTTGCTAGGTTGCTAGATTGCTAGATATGCGTTGCTAGCTTCATAGCTTTGCGTTGCTAGCTTGTTAGCTTTGCGTAGCTTGCTTGCTAGCTTTCGTTGTTAGGTTGCTAGTTTTGCGTTGCTAGTTTGCTTGCTTTGCTTTGCTTGCTTGGCTTTCTTTGCGATTCTTGTTTGCTATCTTTCGTTGCTAGCTTTTTTGCTTTGAGTTCCTAGCTTCCTAGCTTGCTAGCTTTCCGTTGCTAGCTCGGTAGTTTTGCGTTGCTCGCTTGCTAGCTCTGCTTTGCTAGATTGCCACTTTGCTTTGTTTGCTTGCTTGCTTGCTTGCTTTGACTTCCTAGCTCCCTTGCTTGGCGTTGCTAGCTTGCTAGCTATTCGTTGCTAGCTCTGTAGCATGGCGTTGCTATCTCGCTTGCTTTGCTTTGCTAGCTTGCCAGTTTTGCGTTGCTAGCTTTCCAGCTTTGCGTTGCTAGCTTGCCAGCTTTGCGCTGCAAGCTTGCCACGTTTGCGTTGCTAGCTTGCTATCTTTGATTTGGTAGCTTTATAAATTTGCGTTGATAGCATGCTAGCTTTGCGTTGCTAGCATGCTTGCTTTGCGTTGTTAGCTTGATGGCTCTCCGTTGCTAGCTTGATAGATAATCGTTGCTAGCTTGCTAGCTTTGCGTTGCTAGCTTGCTAGCTTTGAGATGCAAGCTGGCTAGCTTTGTTTTGTTATCTTGCTAGCTTTGCGTTGCCATCTTGCTAGCTTTGCGTTGCTTGCTTTCTTGCTTTGCTTTCTTGCTTGCTAGCTTTGGGTTGCTAGCTTGCCAGCTTTGCGTTGTTAGCTTGAAATTTTGAGTTGCATGCTTGCTAAATTTTGAGTGGCTAACTTGATAAATTTGCGTTGCTACCTTGCTAGATTTCCGTTGCTAGCTCGTTAGGTTTGAGATTCTAATTTGCTAGCTTTGCGTTGCTTATTTGCTTGCATGCTTTGCGTTCCTTGCTTGCTAGTTTCGTTAACACCTTCCTAGGTTTGCGATGCTAGATTAATAGATTTGCGTTGCTATCTTAGTAGCTCTCCGTTGCTAGCTTGCTAGCTTGCTAGATATGCGTTGCTCTCTTGCTCGCTTTGAGTTTCTAGCTTGCTAGCTTTGCGTTGCTAGCTTGACAGATTTGCGTTGCTAGCTAGCCAGCATTGTTTCCTAGCTTGCCACATTTGCGTCGCTAGCTTGCCAGTTTTAATTGCTACGCTTGCTAGCTTGGCGTTGCTAGCTTGCTAGCTTTGCATAACTAGCTGGCTAGCTGTGCGTTGCTCTCTTGCTAGCTTTGCGTTGCTATCTTGAAAGTTCTCTTGCAAGCTTGCCAGCTTTGTGTTGCTAGCGTGCTACATTTGCGTGGTAATTTTGATAGTTTTTCGTTGCTAACTTGCTAGCTTTCCGTTGCTAGCTTGCTAGCCTTGAGTTGCTAGCTTGCTAGCTTTACGTTGCTTGCTTCCTTGCTTTGTGTTTCTTGCTTGCTAGCTTTGCGTTGTTAGCTTACTACTTTTGCTTTGCTAGCTTGCTAGCACTTCGTTGCTAGCTTGGCAGCCTTGCGTTGCTAGCTTGCTATCTTTGCATTGCCAACTTACAGTGAAGCGTTGCTACCTTGCTAGATTAACGTTGTTAATTTGCTAGCATTGCGTTGCTAGATATCTAGCTAGCTTTTCGTTGCTAGGTTGCTAGATAGCTAGATATGCGTTGCTAGCTTGAAAGCTTTGCGTTCTATCTTGCTAGATTTGCGTTGCTAGCTTGCTAGCTTGGCGTTGCTAGCTTGTTAGCTTTCCGTTGCTAGCTTCCTAGATAGCTAGATATGCGTTGATATCTTGCTACTTTGCGTTGCCTGCTTACAATCCTTTCGTTGCTAGCTTGCCAGATATGCGTTGCTAGCTAGCCTGCTTTGCGTTGCAAGCTTGCCAGATTTGCGTTGCTAGCTTGTCAGCTTTTCGTTGCTAGCATGCTAGCTTGGCGTTGCTAGCTTGCTACCTTGGCGTTGCTATCTTCCTAGCTTTGCGTTGCTAGCTTTCTAAATTGTTAGATTTGCGTTGCTAGCTTGCTAGATTTGCGTTGTTTTCATGTTAGCTTTGCGTTTGTAGTTTGCTAGCTGTGCGTTTCAAGCTTGCTAGTTTTGCGTTGCTAGTTTAGTAGCTTTGCGTTGCTAGCTTGCTAGCTTTGCGTTTCTAGCTTGAGAGCTGTGAGTTGCTAACTTGCTAGCTTTGTTAGATTTGCGTTGCTAGCTTTCAAACTTTGAGTTTCTAGCTTGCTAGATTTGCTTTGCTAGCTAGCTAGCTTTCCGTTGCTAGCTTAGTAGCTTGGTAGATATGCGTTGCTAGCTTGCTAGCTTTGCTTTGCTATGTTGCCAACTTTGCTTTGAAAGCATGAAAGCTTTGCGTTGCTAGCTAACCAGGTTTGCGTTTCAAGATTAACATGTTTGCGTTGCTAGCTTGCAAGCTTTGCATTGATAACTTGCCAGTTTTGCGTTGCTTGCTTGGCAACTTTGCCTTGCTAGCATGCTAGCTATCCGTTGCTATCGTACTAGCTTGAAATATATGCGTTGAAAACTTGCTAGCATTGCGTTTCTATCTTGCTATCTATGCGTTGCTAGTTTACTAGCTTTGCGTTGCTAACTTGCTAGATTTGCATTGCTAGCTTGGTAGCTTTGCGTTTCAAGCTTGCTAGCATTGCGTGGCTAGCTTGGTTACTTTGCGTTGCTAGTTTGCTAGATTTGCGTTGCTAGCTTGTTTACTTGGCGTTGCTAGCTTGCTATCTTGCGTTGCTAGCTTGGTAGCATTGCGTTTCTCGCTTGCTAGCTTTACGTTGATAGCATGCCAATTTGCTTTGCTACCTTGCCAGCCTTGCGTTTCTAGCTTTCTAGATTTGCGTGGTTAGCTTGCTTCCTTTGCGTTTCTACATTTCTAGCTTTCCGTCGCTGACTTGCTAGTTTTGCTTTGCTTGCTTCCTTGATTTGTTTCATGCTAGTTAGGTTTGCGTTGCTAGCTTNGCTAGCTTTGCGATGCAACTTGCTAGCTTTCTAATTTTGCGTTCACTTTCCTAGCTTTGCGTTTCTTGCTGCTAGCTTACGTTGCTAACTTGCTATCTTTGCGTTGCTAGCCTTCTAGTTTTGCGTTGCTAGCTTGCTAAATTTGCGTTCTAGGTTCGTTAGTTGCTTCTTTGCTTTGCGTTTCTTGCTGCTAGCTTACGTTGCTAACTTGCTATCTTTGCGTTGCTAGCCTTCTAGTTTTGCGTTGCTAGCTTGCTAGCTTTGTGTTGCTGACTTCCTAGCTTTGCGTTTCTTGCTGCTAGCTTACGTTGCTAACTTGCTATCTTTGCGTTGCTAGCCTTCTAGTTTTGCGTTGCTAGCTTGCTAAGTTTGCGTTCTAGGTTCGTTAGTTGCTTCTTTGCTTTGCGTTTCTTGCTTGCAAGCTTTGCGTTTCTAGCTTGCTAGCTTTGCGTTTCTTGCTTGCTAATTTTGCTTTGCTAGCTTGCTAGTGTGCGTTGCTAGCTTGATAGCTTTGCGTTGCTAGTTTGATAGCTGCGTTGCTAGCTTTTAAATTTTGCGTTGCAAGTTTGCTAGCACTTCGTTGCTAGCTTGTTAGCTTCGCTTTGCTCGCTTGTTAGCTTTGCGTTGCTAACTTGCTAGAATTGCGATGTGCGCTTCCTAGCTTTGGGTTGATAGCTTGCTAGATGGCTAGATATTACGATACTCTTTTACTAGCTTAGCGTTCCTAGCTTGCTAGCTTTTCGTTAATAGCTTGCTAGCTTTGCGTCGCTAACTTCCTAGCTTTGCATTACTAGCTTGCTAGCTTTGCGTTGCTAGATTGCGAACTTGTTATCTTTGCGTTGCTAGCCTTCTAGTTTTGCGTTGCTAGCTTGCTATGTTTACGTTCTAGGTTCCTAGCTTTATTTTCCTTGCTGCTCTCTATCGTTGCAAGATTTCTATCCCTCTAGCTTGCTAGCTTTGCTTTGCTAACTTGCTAGCTTGGCGTTGCTAGCTTCCTAGCTTTGCTTTGCTAACTTGCTAGCTTGGCGTTGCTAGCTTCCTAGCTTTGCTTTGCTAGCCTGCTAGATAGTTACATTTGGGTTGCAACTTCCAGCTTTGCGTTGCATGCTTGCTAGATTTGCGTGGCAGGCTAGCTATCTTTGTGTTGCTACCTTGCTAACTTTCCGTTGCTAGCTTGCTATATTTGAGTTGCTAACTTGCTAGCTTTGCGTTCCTTGCTTGCTTGCTTTCTTTGCGTTTCTTTCTTGCTAGCTATCGTTGCTAGCTTCCTAGCTTTGGTTGCTAGATTGCTAATTTTGTGCTCCTTGCATGCTAGCTTTCTGTTTCTTGCTTGCTAGCTGGCTAGATAAGCGTTGCTAGCTTGCTAGATTTGCGTTGCTAGCTTGCCAGCTTTGCGTTGCTAGAAAGCCAGCTTAGCGTTGCTATCAACCAGCTTTGTTTTTCTAGCTTCCCAATTTTGCAATGCTAGCTTGCTATCTTTTCCTTGTTAGCGTGCTAGCTTTGCGTTCCTTGCTTGCTTGCTTGCTAGCTTTTAGTTCCTTACTTGCTAGCTTACGTTTCTAGCTTGCTAGCTTTGCGTTGCTACCTTGCTATCTTGGCCTTTCTAGCCATCTAGCTTTGGGTTCCTGGATTGCTAATTTATTAGATTTGCGTTGCATTTTGCTAGTTTGCGTTGCTTGCTTGCTTTGCGTTTCTTGCTTGCAAGCTTTCGTTGCTAACTTGCTAGTTTGCGTTGCTAGATTGATAGCTTTGCGTTGCTTTCTAGCTAGCATTGCGTCGTTAGCTTGCTAGTTTTCCGTTGCTAGCTTGCTAGCTTTGCGTTGCTTGCTTGCTAGTTTTTTTGTTATTTGCTTCCTTCACGTTGCTAGCTTGAGTGCTTTCCGTTGCTAGGTTGCTAACTTGTTAGATTTGCGTTGCTAGCTTGCTAGATTTGTGTTGCTAGCTTGCTAGATTTACGTTGCTTGCTTGGTTGCTTTGTTTCTTAGTTGCTAGCTTTCTTTGATGATTTCCTAGGATTGTTTGCAAGGTTGATATCATTATTTTCTTAGCTAGCTAGCTTTGCGTTGTTACCTTGCTAGCTTCTCGTTGCTATCTACCTAGCTTTGCTTTGCTAGATTGCTAGATTGTTAGATTTGCGTTGCTAGCTTGCTAGCTTTGCGTTGCTACCTTGGTAGCTTTGCGTTGCCTGCTTGCTAGCTTTTCGTTGCTACTTTGTTAGCTTTGCGTTGCTAGCTTGCAAGCTTTGGTTTCTAGCTGGCTTCCTATGCTTTGCTGGCTTGCTTGCTTTGCGTTTATTGCTAGCTAGCTTTCTTTGCTAGCTTGCTAACTTTGCTTTGCTAGATTGCTTGATTTGCGTTGCTAGATTGCTAGCTTTGCGTTGCTTGCTTTCTTGCTTGTTTTGAGATTTTTGCTTGCTAGATTTCGTTGCTCGCTTAGTAATTTTGCGTTTCTATCTTTCAAGCTTTGCGTTATCAGCTTGCTAGCTTTGCGTTGCGAGCTTGCTAGAATTGCGTTTCTAACTTCCTAGCTTTTCGTTGCTATCTTGCTAGCTTTGCGTTGATAGCTTGATAGCTTTCTAAATATGCGTTGCTAGCTTGCAAGATTTGCGTTGCTAGTTTGCTAGCTTGTGTTTCTAGCAAGCTAGATTTGAGATGCTAGCTTGCTGGCTTGCTAGATTTCCGTTGCAACTTGATACTTTTGCGTTTCTATCTTGCTACATTTGCGTTGCTAACTTGCTGGCTTTGCGTGGCCAGCTTTGCGTTTTTAGCTTGCCAGCTGCGCGATGATAGCTTGATAGCTATGCTTTGCTAGCTGGCCACATTTGCTTTTCTAACCTGCTAGCTTTGCCTTGCTAGCTTGCTAGGTGTGCGTTGCAAGCTTGCTAATTTTTCGTTGCTTGCTTGCTTACTTTGTGTATCATTCTTGCTAACATTCGTTGCTAGCTTTCTTGCTTTGCGTTGCTAGCTACCTAGCTTTGCGTTGCTAGCTTGCTAGCTTGGCTTTGCTAGCTTGCCCCTTTTACGTTGATAGCTTGCCAGGTGTGCGTTGCTAGCTTGCCAGCTTTGAGTTGCTAGCTTGCTAACTTTGCGTTGGTAGCTTACTAGACTTGCTTTGCTAGCTTGGTAGGTTTGCGTTGCTAGGTTGCTAGCTTAGAGTTTCTAGCTTTGCGATCCTAGCTTGCTAGCTTTGCGATGCTAACTTGTTAGCATTGTGTTGCTAGCTAGCTAGCTGTACGTTGCTATCTTGCTTGCTTTGCTTTGCCTGCATGTTTGCTTTGCGTTTCTTGCTTGCTAGCTATGCGTTGCTATCTTTGCGTTACTTCCTTGCTAGATCTGCTTTGCTAGCTTGCAAGCTCTGCTTTTCTAGCTGCCTAGATTGACGTTGCTAGTTTGCTAGCTTGGCGTTGCTAGCTTGCTAGCTATGCGTTGCAAGCTTTCCAGCTTTGCTTTGCACGGTTGCTAGATTTGCGTTGGAAACTTCCTGGCTTTGCGTTGATATCAAACTAGCTTTGCGTTCCTAGCTGGGTAGCTTTGCGTTAAAATTTTGCTAGCTTTGCGTTGCTAACTTCCTAGATTTGCGTTGATTTCTTGCTAGATTTTCGTTCTTTGCTTGCTAGATTTGCGTTCAACCTTGCTAGATTTACAATGCTTTCTTTCTATTTTTGTGTTGCGAGCTTGCTAGAATTGCGTTGCTCTCTTGCTAGCTTTGCGTTGCTTGCTTGCTTGCTTTGCGTTTCTTGCTTGTTAGCTTTCATTGCTAGATTGCTTGCTTTGCTTTACTAGTTTGCTACTTTTTCGTTGCTGTCTTGCTAGCTTGCTGTTGCTTGCTTGCTAGCCTTGCGTTGCTAGCTTCCAAGATTATCAGATTTCCGTTGCTAGATGTTAGCTTTGCATTTCTATCTTGCTAGCTTTTCGTTACTACCTTGCTAGCTTTGAGTTGCTAGCTTGCTAGCTTTGAGTTGCTAGCTTGCTATCTTTGCTTTGTTAGCTTGGTATCTTTGCGTTGCAAGCTTGACAGTTTTGCGTTGCTAGCTGGCTTGTTTTGCGTTGCTAGCTTGCTTGTTTTTCTTTCCTAGCTTTCTAATTTTGCGTTGTTTGCTTGCTTGCTTTTCATTTCTTGTTTGCTAGCTTTCATTTATAGCTTGCTAGCTTTGCGTTGCTAGCTCCCTTTCTATGCTTTTCTAGCTTGCTAGCTTTGGGTTGCTAGGTTGCTAGTTTTCTCTTGCTATCTTGCTAGATTTGCTTTGCTAACTTGCCAGCTGTGCGTTGCTATCTTGCCAGCTTTGCGTTGCAAGCTTGCCAGAATTGTTATGTTAGCTTGCCCGTTTGCGTTGCTAGCTTGCCAGCTTTGCTTTGCTATTTTGCTAGATTTGCATGGCTAGCTTGTTATTTTTGCGTTTCTACCTTGCTAGCTTTCAGTTGCTAGCTTGTAAGATTTGTGTTGCTAGCTTGCTAGCTTTGCTTTGCTGGCATGCCAGCTTCTTTTGCTAGCTTTCCAGCTTTGAATTGCTAGATTGCCAGCCGTGAGATGCTAGCTTGCCAGCTGTGTTTACTAGCTTGCCACATTGCGTTGCTAGCTTGCTAGCTTTGCGTTGCTAGCTTGCTGCTTTTGCGTCGAAAACTGGCTAGTTTTGCGTTGATTGCTTGCTTGCTTTTCGTTTCTTGTTTGCTAGCTTTCTTTGCTAGCTTGCTTGCTTTGAGTTCCTAGCTTGCTAGCTTTGCGTTGCTAGCTTGCTGCTTTTGCGTCGAAAACTTGCTAGTTTTGCGTTGATTGCTTGCTTGCTTTTCGTTTCTTGCTTGCTAGCTTTCTTTGCTAGCTTGCTTGCTTTGAATTCCTAGCTTGCTAGCTTTGTGTTGCAAGCTTGCTAGCGTTGCGTTGCTAGCTTGCAGGTGTGCTTTGCTATCTTGGCAGCTTGCTTTGCTAGGTTGCCAGCTTTGCTTTGCTAGCTTGCTAACTTTGGGTTGCTAGTTTTCCAGCTTTGCGTTGGTAGCTCGCTAGCTTTCAGTTGCCAGCTTGCTAGCTTTTCGTTGCTATTTTGCTTGCTTTGAGTTCCTAGCTTGCTAGCTTTGCGTTGCTATCTTTCTAGGTTTGCGTTGCTTGCATGCTAGCTTTGCTTTTCTTGCCTGCTAGCTTTGCGTTGCTAGCTTGCTAGCTTTGCGTTGCTAGCTTGCTGCTTTTGCGTCGAAAACTGGCTAGTTTTGCGTTGATTGCTTGCTTGCTTTTCGTTTCTTGTTTGCTAGCTTTCTTTGCTAGCTTGCTTGCTTTGAGTTCCTAGCTTGCTAGCTTTGCGTTGCAAGCTTGCTAGCGTTGCGTTGCTAGCTTGCAGGTGTGCTTTGCTATCTTGGCAGCTTGCTTTGCTAGGTTGCCAGCTTTGCTTTGCTAGCTTGCTAACTTTGGGTTGCTAGTTTTCCAGCTTTGCGTTGGTAGCTCGCTAGCTTTCAGTTGCCAGCTTGCTAGCTTTTCGTTGCTATTTTGCTTGCTTTGAGTTCCTAGCTTGCTAGCTTTGCGTTGCTATATTTCTAGGTTTGCGTTGCTTGCATGCTCGCTTTGCGTTTCTTGCCTGCTAGCTTTGCTTTTCTAGCTTGCTAGCTTTGCGTTGCTATCTTTCTAGGTTTGCGTTGCTTGCATGCTAGCTTTGCTTTTCTTGCCTGCTAGCTTTGCTTTTCTAGCTTGCTAGCTTTGCGTTGCTAGCTTGTTTGCTTTGCGTTGCTTGCTTTCTAGCTCTGCGTTGCTAGCTTGCTAGCTTGGCATTGCTTGCTTGGTAGCTTTGCGTTTCTAGCTTGCTAGGTTTGCGTTGCGCGCTTGCTAGGTTTGCGTTGATATCCTGCTCCAAGGCTAGATTTGGTTTGCTAACTTGCTAGATATGCTTTGCTATCTTACTAACTTTGCGTTAAAAGCTTGCTGGCTTTTCGTGGCTAATTTCATAATTTTGCGTTGCTATCTTGCCAGCTTTGCGTTGCTAGCATTCAGGTTTGCGTTGCTAACAAACCAGCTTTGCCTTTGTAGCTTGGCAAATTTGCGTTGTTAGCTTGCTAGCTTTGCGTTGTTAGCTTGTTAGGTTTGTGTTTGCTAGCTTTGTAGCTTTGCGTTGCTAGCTTGCTGGCTTTGCGTTTTTCGCTTGCTAGGTTTTCGTTGCTAGCTTGCTAGAACACTAGATACGCGTTGTTAGCTTGCTAGCTTTGCATTTTATATCTTACAAGCTTTGCGTTGCTAGCCTGGTAGGTTTCGTTGCTAGCTTGCTAACATTGAATTTCTAGCTTGCTAGCTTTGCGTTGCCAGCTGGTTATCTTTGCTTTGTGAACTTGCTAGCTTGGCGTTGCTAGCTTGTTAACTTTTCTTTGCTAGCTAGCTAGCTTTGCTTTGCTAACATGCTAGTATGCTAGATATGAATAGCTAGCTTGATAGCTTTCCGTTGCAATCTTGGTAGTTTTGTGTTGCTAGCTTGCTAGATTTGCGTTGCAATCTTGGTAGTTTTGCGTTGCTAGATTTCTACTTTTGCGTCCTAGTTTGCTAGTTTTGCGTTGCTAGCTTGTTATCCTTGCCTTGCTAGCTTGCTAGCATTGCCGCCTTTGTTTCCAGCTTTTCGTTGCTATTTTCCTAGATTTGCGTTGCTAGCTTGCCACATTGCGTTACTAGCTTCCTAGCTTTGCGTTGCTAGCTTGCTTTGGGTTCCTAGCTTGCTAGCATCGCGATGCTATCTTTCTATCTTTGCCTTGATTGCATGTTTGCTTTGCGTTTCTTGCCTGCTAGCTTTGCGTTGCTATCTTGCTAACTTTGATTTGCTACCTTGGTAGCTATGCGTTGCTAGCTTGCTGGCTTTTCGTTGCTTGCTTGCTAGCTCTGCGTTGCTAGCTTGCTAGCTTGGCATTGCTTGCTTGGTAGCTTTTGCGTAGCTAGCTTGCTAGGCTTGTGTTGCGCGCTTGCTTAATTTGCTTTGATAGCTTGCTAGATGGCTAGATTTTATTTGCAAAGTGCTAGCTTTGCGTTGCTACCTTTCTAGCTTTGCGATAATATCTTGCTGGCTTTGCGTTGCTAATTGCCTAGCTTTGTGTTGCTAGCTTGCCATCTTTGCCTTGCTATCTTCACAGCTTTGCGTTGCTAGCTAACCAGCTTGGCGTTTCTAACTTGCCAGGTGTGCGATCCTAGCTTGCTAGCTTTGCGTTGTTAGCTTGCTAGATTGCTAGATTTGTGTTGCTATCTTTGCGTTGCTACCTTGGTAGATTTGCGACGCTAACTTGCTATGTTTGCGTTTGCTACCTTTGTAGCTTGGCGTTGCAAACTTGCTAGATTGGTTTTGCTAGCTTGCAAGCTTTGCGTTTCTAGCTTGATAGCTTGGCGTTGTTCGCTTGCTAGGGTTTCGTTGCTAGCTTTCTAGAATACTAGATATGCGTTGCAAGCTTTCTAGCTTTGCGTTGCTATCTTACTTGTTTTGCGTTGCTAGCTTGCTATATTTGCGTTGCTATCTTGTTAGCTTTTCGTTGCTAGCTTGCTAACTTTGAGTTTCTAGCTTTGTATCTTTCAGTTGCTAGCTTGCTAGCTTGCTAGACTGTCGTTTCTAGCTTGCTAGAATGCGTTGTTTTCTTGGTAGATTTGCTTTGTTACTTTTCTAGATTTCCATTGCTAGCTTGCTAGATAAATCGTTGCTAGCTTGTTAGCTTTGTTTTGCTAGCTTGCCACTTTTGCGTTGCTAGCTTGCCAGCTTTGCCTAGCTAGCTTGCCAAATTTGCGTAGCTAGCTTGACAGCTTTGCTTTTCTAGCTTGATATCTTTGCGTTTCTAGCTTGCCAGCTTTCGGTTGCTAGCCTTCTAGCTTCTAGATATGCGTTGTTAGCTTGATAATTTGGGGTTTCAAGCTTTCTAGCTTTCCGTTGCAAGATTGCTAGATTTGCGTTGCTAGCTTTCTAGCTTTGCTTTGCTAGCTTGCCAGCATTGCGTTGTCAGATTTCAGCAGCTTTGCTTTGCTAGCTTGCCAACGTTGCGTTGCTACCTTGCTAGCTTTCCTTTGCTAGCTTGCTAGCTTTCCGTTGTTAGCAACATTTGCGTTGCTAGACTGCTAGCTTTTTGTTGTTTGCTTGCTAGCTCACCCTTGCTATCTTGGTAGCTTTGCATTGCTAGCTTGCCAGCTTTGCTTTCCTAGCTTGCCAGGTTTTCGTTACTAACTTTCCAGTTGTGCTTTGCTAGCTTACTAACTATCCGTTCGTAGCTTGCTAGCTTGCTAGATATGCGTTGCTAGCTTGCTAACTTTGCGTTGCTAGCTTGCCAGCTTCGCGGTGCTAACTTGCCGCCTTTGCGTTGCTAGCTTGCGAGCTATTTGTTTGTAGCTTGCTATCTTGCTATATATGCGTTTCTAGCTAGCTAGATTTGCGTAGCTAGCTTGCTAGATTTGAGTTGCTAGCTTCCCAGGTATTCCGTTGCTAGCTTGCCAACTTTGCGTTGCTAGCATACTGGGTATCTTTGCTAGCTTGCTAGCTTGCTAAATATGCGTTGCTAACATCATAGCTTCGCGTTGCTAGCTTGCTAGCTTTGCGTTGCTACCTTGATAGCTTTCCGTTGCTAGCTTGATAAATATGCTTTGCTTTCTTGCTTGATTGCTTTGCGTTTCTTAGTTGCTAATATTCGTTGCTAGCTTCCTAGCTTTTCGTTGATTGCTTGCTAGGTTGTCGTTGTTAAATTGCTCGCTTTGCGTTGCTTTCTTGCTAGCTTTGCCTTGCACTCTTGCTAGCTTTGCGTTTCTATCTTGCTTGCTTTGCTTTACTTGCTTTCTTGCTTGCTTTGCGTTTCTTGATTTCTAGCTTTGCGTTTCTCGCTTGCTATATTTGCGTTGCTAGCTTGCTAGAATGCTAGATTTCCGTTGCTAGCTTGCTAGTTTTGCGTTGCTATCTTACTAGCTTTGCGTTGCTAGCTTGCTAGCTTTGCGTAATTAGCTTGTTGCTTTGCGTTGCTAACTTCTTAGATTTGCGTTGCTATCTTGCTAGTTTTGAGGTGCTAGCTTGCTAGCTTGCTACATTTGTTTGCTTTCTTTCTAGCTTTGCGTTGCTAGCTTGCTAGATTTGCGTTACTAGCTAGTTAGCTTTGCGTTGCTAGCTTGCTAGCTTTGAGTTTCTTGCTTGATAGATTTGCGTTGCTAGCTTGGTAACTTTGCGTTGTTACGTATATATATTCCCAATGCTTGCTTGATAGATATGCGTTGCTAGCCTGTTAGCTTTGCTTTGCTAGCTTGCCAGCTTTGCGTTGCTACCTTGCCAGCTTTGCGTTACTATCTTGCCTGGTTTGCGTTTCTAGATTGCCAGTTTCGCTTTTCTAGCTTGAAACTTTGATTTGCTAGCTTGCCAGCTTTGCGTTTCTAGCTTGCTAGCTTTCCGTTGCTAGCCTTGTAGCTTGCTAGATATGCGTTGATAGCTTGCTAGCTTGGCGTTGCAAGCTTGGTAGCTTTGCGTTGCAAGATTGCTAGATTCAAGTTGCTAGCTTTGTAGCTTTGCTTTGCTAGCTTGCCAGGATTACGTTGCAAGATTGCAGCTTTGTGTTGCTATCTAGAAACTTAGCGTTGCTCCCTTACTAGTTTACCATTGCTATCTTGCTAGCTTTCCGTTGTTAGCTTCCTAGTTTTGAGTTGCTAGATTGCTAGCTTTGTGTTGCTTGCTTGCTAGCTTTCCGTTGCTAGCTTGCTAGCTTTCCGTTTCTAGCTTGCTAGCTTGCTACCTTGCTAGATATGCGTAGGTAGCTTGCTAGCTTAGCGTTGGTAGCTTGCATTCTTTGCGTTGCTAGCATGACAGCTTTGCTTTGCTAGCTTGCCAGCTTTGGTTTGCTAGCTTTCCTGTTTTCCGTTGCTAGCTTACTAGCTATCCGATATTAGCTTGCTAGCTTGCTAAATATCAGTTGCTAGCTTGCTAATTTTTGTTGCTAGCTTGCAGCTTTCCGTTGCTAGCTTGCCAGTTTTGCGTTTCTAGATTGCGAGCTATTCGTTGGTAGCTTACTAGCTTGCTATATATGCGTTGCTAGCTTGCTATCTATGCGTAGCTAGCTTGCAAACTTTGCGTTGCTAGATTGCTAGCTTTGCGTTGCTAGCTTGCTAGCTATCTTTTGCTAGCTTCCTAGCTTGCTAAATATGCGTTGCTAACTTGTTAGCTTAGCTTTGCAAGCTTGCTAGATTTCCGTTGAAAGCTTGCTAAATTTGCTTTGCTTGCTTGCATGATTGCTTTGCTTTTTTTGCTTGCTAGTATTCGTTGCTAGCTTCCTAGCTTTACCTTGATAGCATGCTAGCTTTTCGTTGTTAGCTTGCTAACATTGCGTTGCTTGCTAGCTGGCTTTGCGTTCATTGCCTGCTAATTTTCGTTGCTAGCTTGCTAATATTGCTTTGCTAGATTGCTACCAATGCGTTGCTTGCTTTCTTGCTTCTTTTGCGTTTCTTCCATGCTAGTTTTCGTTGCTAGGTTCCTAGCTATGCGTTACTAGCTTCCTAGCATTGCGTTGCTAGCTTGCTAGCTTTGCTCTGCTACCTTGTGTTTTGGCGTTTCTACCTTGCTATCTTTGCGTTGCTTATTTCTTAGTTTGCTAGATTATCGTTGCTAGCTAGCTAACTTTGCGTTGCTATCTTGTTTGCATTGCGTTGCTATCTTGCTAGCTTTGCTTTACAAGCTTGGTAGCTTTGCGTTGCTAGTCTGTTGGCATTGCGTTTCTAGCTGGCTAACTGTGCGTTGCCAGATTGGTTTCTTTGCTTTGCTAGATTGCTAGATTTGCGTTCCTAGCTTCCTAACTTTGCGTTGCAACTTGCTATCTTTGCGATGCTAGCTTGCTAGCTTTGCGTTGATATTTTTCTAAATTAACTTTGATAGCATGCTAGCTTTGCGTTATAGTAAGCTCGCAGGCTTTGCGTTGCTAGCTTACCAGGTGTGCGTTTCTAGCTTGCCAGCTGTGCGTTTCTAGCTTGCTAGCTATGCGTTTCTACCTTGCTATCTTTGCGTTGCTAGCTTCCAAAATTCCTAGATTATCGTTGCTAGCTTGCTAGTTAGGCGTTGCTAGCTTGCTAGCTTTGCGTTGCTAGCTTGCTAGCTATGCGTTGCAAGATAGCTAGCTTTGCGTTGCAAGCTTGCTAGTTTTACTTTGCTATCTTGCTCTCTTTGCCTGGCTAGCTTACCAGGTGTGCGTTTATAGCTTGCCAGCTGTGCGTTTCTAGCTTGCTAACTATGCGTTTCTACCTTGCTATCTTTGCGTTGCTAGCTTCCAAGATTCCTAGTTTATCGTTTCTATCTTCCTAGCTTTGAGTTGTTAGCTTGCTAGCTTTGCGTTGCTAGCTTGCTAGCTTTGCGTTGATAACTTCCTAGCTTTGCGTTGCTATCTTGCTAGATTTTGCGATGCTAGCTTGCTAGCTTTGCTTTTACTAGCTTGCTAGCTTTGCGTTGATAGCTTCCCAGCTTTGCGTTACTAGCTTGCGAGCTATTAGTTTGTAGCTTGTTAGCTTGCTATATATGCTTTACTAGCTAGCTTGCTTTCCGTAGCTAGCTTGCTTGCTTTGGGTTGCTAGCTTGCCAACTTTCCGTTCGTTGCTAGCTTGCCAGCTTTGCGTTGCTAGCCTGCTAACTTTGCGTTGCTAACTTTCCTAGCTTTCTGTTGCTAGCTTGTTTGCTTTGCCTTTATTTCTTGCTATTTTTCGTTGCTAGCTGGTTAATACTTCGTTGCTAGATTGTTACCATTGCGATGCTTGCTTCCTAGCTTGTTTTGCATTCCTTGCTTGCTAGCAATCTTTGCTAGCTTGCTAGCTATGCGTTTCTAGCTTGCTAGCATTGCGTTGCTATCTTGCTAGCTTTGCGTTGCTAACTTGATAGCTTGGCGTTTCTAGCTTGCTATCTTTGCGTTGCTAGCTGCCTAGATTGCTATATTATCGTTGCTAGCTAGCTAACTTTGCGTTGCTATCTTGCTTCCATTTCGTTTCTAGCTTGCTAACATTGCGTTACAAGCTTGGTAGCTTTGCGTTGCTAGTCTGCTAGCTTTGCGTTTCTAGCTGGCTATCTTTGCGTTGCCAGATTGGTTACTTTGCATTGCTAGCTTGCCAAATTTGGGTGGCTAGTTTGCTAGCTTTGCGTTGCTAACTTGATATCTTTGCATTGCTACCTTCCTAGCTTTGCGTTGATAGCTTGGTAAATTAGCTTTGCTAGCATGCTAGTTTGAGTTATTAGCGTGCAGGTTTTCCGTTGCTAGCTTGCCAGCTGTGCGTTTATAGCTTGTTAGCTTTGCGTTGCTTGCTAGCTTTGCGTTGCTTGCTTGCCAGCTTTGCTTTGCTAGCTTGCAAGCTTTTCGTTATTACATTGCTAGCTTGCTATTTATGCGTTGCTAGCTTGCTAGCTATGCGTTACATGATAGCTAGCTTTGCGCTGAATGCTTGCTAGCTTTACTTGGCTATCTTGTTTTTTGCGTTGCTAGCTTGACAGTTTCACTTCTAGCTTGCTAAATTTTCGTGGCTAGCTCCCTAACTTTGCGTTGCTACATTTCTATATATGCGTTGCTAGCTTGCTAGCTTTGCTTTCTACCTTGGTAGCTTTGCGCAGCTAGCTTGCTAGCTTTGCGTTTCTAGGGAGGTAGCTTTGCGTTGAGACCTTGCTAGCTTGGCGTTGCTAGCTTGGTAGATTTGCTTTGCTAGCTTGCTAGCTTTGCGTTGCTCGCTTGCTCTCTTTGCGTTGCAAGCTTGCTAGATTACTAAATTTGCGTTGCTAGTTTGCTAGGTTTGCGTTTCTCTCTTACTAGCTTTGCGTTGTTAGCTTCCTAGCTTTGCTTTTGCTAGCTTGCTATCTATGCGTTTCTAGATTCCTAGCTTTGCTTTGCTAGCTTGATAGTTTTGTGTTGTAAGCTTGCTACCTTTGAGTTCCTAGCTTGATAGATTTGCGTTGCTAGATTTGCTAGCTTTGCGTTGCTATCTTGGTAGCTTTGCGTTGCTAGCTTTCTAGCTTTCCATGCCTAGCTTGCTAGATATGCGTTCCAAGCTTGTTAGCTTTGCGTTGCAAGCTTGCCAGCTTTGCGTTGCTAGCTTGCCAGCTTTTCAAGTTTGCCAGCTTTGCGTTGCTAGCTTGCCAGGTATGATTTTTTATCTTGCCATCTTTGCGTTGCTAGCTTGCTAGTTTTCATTTGCTAGTTTGCTAGCTTGCTAGCTTGGAGTTGCTAGTTTGCTAACATTGAGTTTCTAGATTGCTAGATTTGCTTTGCAAGCTTGCCAGCTTTGGGTTGCTAGCTTGCAGCTTTGAGTAACTAGCTTGCCAGGTTTGCGTTGCAAGCTTGCAAGATTTGCATTGCTAACATGCTAACTTTGCGTTGCCATCTTGCTAGCTTTGCGTTGCTAGTTTGCTAGCTTTGTGTTGCTAGCTTGCTAGCTTTGCGTTGCTAGCTGGCTTGCTTTGTGTTGCTGGCTTGCTTGCTTTGCGTCTATTGCTTTTTAGTTTCCTTTGCTAGCTTGCTAACTTTGCGTTTCTAGAATCCTAGCTTTGCTTTTCTTGCTTTCTTGCTTGTTTTGCGAAATTTGCTTGATAGCTTTCGTTGCTCACTTGCTAGATTTGCGTTGCTAACTTGCTAGATTTCTATATTTGCGTTGCTAACTTGCTGGATTTCTATATTTGCGTTGCTAGCTTGCTAGGTGTGCGTTGCTATCTTACTAGTTTTGCTTTATTAGCTTGCTAGTTTACGTTGCTAGGTAGCTAGGTTTGCGTTGCTATCTTCCGAGCTGTTCGTTGCTCTGTTGCTAGCTCTGAGTTTCTAGCTTGCTAACTTTATAAATATGCGTTGCTAGCTTGCTAGCTTTCGTTGATAGCTTGCTAGTTTTGCGTTTCTAGCTTGTTAGCTTTGAGTTGCTAGCATGCTAGCTTTGAGTTGCTAGCTTGCTAATTTGCTAGATTTGTGTTGCTAGCTTGCTTCTTTGCGTTGATAGCTTGGTAGCTTTTCGCTGCTAGCTTTCTAGCTTTCCATTGTTATCTTGCTAGTTATGCGATGCTAGCTAGATAGCTTTGCGTTGCTAGCTTGCCTGTTTTGGTTGCCAGCTTGCCTGCTTTGCGTTTTGAGATTTCCAGCTTTGCGTTGAATGTTTGCCAGCTTTGCGATGCTAGCTTGTTATCTTTCCGTTGCTAGATTACTAGATTGCTATGTATGCGTTGCTAGCTTGCTAGATTGCTAGATATGTGTAGCTAGCTTGATATCTTTGCGTTGCTATCTTGCTTCTTTTGCGTGGCTAGCTTGCTAGCTTTACGTTGCTAGCTTGCAATGTTTGCGTTGCTTTCTTGTTAGCTTTAATTTGCTAGATTTCTAACTTTGCGTACTACCTTGCTAATTTTGCGTTGCTAGCTTGTTATCTTTGCCTTGCTAGCTTGCTAGTTTTGCGTGGCCAGCTTTGCGTTGCTAGCTTGCAAGCTGTGCGATGCTAGCTTGCCAGCTGTGCGTTGCTAGCTTGCCATATTTGCTTTCGGAACTTCTTAGCTTTGCGTTGCTAGCTTGCTAGTTTTGCGTTGCTAGCTTGCTAGCTTTACGTTGCTAGCTTGCTAGCTTTACGTTGCTAGCTTGCTTGGTTTGCGTTGCTTTCTTGTTAGCTTTGTTTGTTAGATTTCTAACTTTGCGTACTAGCTTGCTACTTTTGCGTTGCTAGCTTGTTATGTTTGCTTGCTAGGTTGCTATTTTTTCTTGGCCAGCTTTGCATTGCTAGCTTGCAAGCTGTGCGATGCTAGCTTGCCAACTGTGCGATGCTAGCTTGCCAACTCTGCGTTGCTAGCTTGCCATATTTGCTTTCCGAGATTCCTAGCTTTGCGTTGCTAGCTTGCTAGATTTGCTTTGCAAGATTGCTAATTTTGCGTTGCTTGCTTGTTTGCTTTGTGTTTCTTGCTTGCTAACATTCTTTGCTAGCTTTCTTGCATTGTGTTGCTAGCTAACTACCTTTGCGTTGATAGCTTGCTCTCTTTACTGTGCTAGCTTGCCATCTTAGATTAGCTAGCTTGCTAATTTTGCGTTTCTATCTTGCTAGCTTTGCGTTGCTAGCTTGCTAGCTTTACGTTGTCAGCTTTGCGTTCCTTGCTTGCTAGCTTTGCAATGCTAGCTTGCTAGCTTTGTGTTGCTAGCTTGCTAGATTTGCGTTACTATCTTGCTAGCTTTGCGTTGCTTGCATGCTTGCTTTGCGTTTCTTGCTTGCTAGCTTTGCGTTGCTAGCTTGCTAGCTTTTCGTTGCTAGCTTGCTAGCTTTGCGTTGCTTGTTTGCTTGCTAGCTTTTCGTTGCTAGCTTGCTAGCTTGCTAGCTTGGAGTTGCTAGTTTGATAGCTTTGCGTTGCAAGGTTGCTAGTTTGGCGTTGCTAGCTTGCTAGCTTTGCGTTACTAGCTTGCTAAATGGCTACATTTGCGTTGCTAGCTTGCTAGCTTTGCGTTGCTATTTAACTAGCTTCGCATTCCTAGCTTCCTAGCTTTGCGTTTGTAACTTCCTAGCTTTGCGTTGCTAGCTTGCTAGCTTTGCGTTCCTAGCTTGCTAATTTTCCTTTGCTATCTTTCTAGATTTCTAGATTTGCGTTCCTAGATTTCTAACTTTGTGTTCTAGCTTGCTAGCTTTGCGTTTAAGCTTGTTAGCATTGCAATGCTAGTTTCTATTTTTGCGTTGCTAGCTTGCTAGCTTTGAGTTGGTAGCTTGCTAGCTTTGAGTTACTTGCTTGCTTGGTCTCTTTGCTTCTCTTGCCTGCTAGCTTTCGTTGCTAGCTTGCTATGTTTGCTTTTTAGCTTGCTAGTATTGCTTTGCTAGCTTGCTACATTTGCGTCGCTAACTTGCTAGCTTGGCTTTGCTAGCTTCCTAGCTTTGCGTTGCTAGCTTTCTAATTTTTTTCATTTGCGTTTCTAGCTTGCGAATTTTGCTTTGCAATTTGATAGATTTGCGTTGTTAGCTTGCTAGATATGCGATGATAGCTTGTTAGCTTTGCGTTGCTAGCTTGGTAACTTTGCGTTGCTAGCTTGGTATCTTCGCGTTGCTAGCTTGCTAGCTTTGCTTTGCTAGCTGGCTTGCTTTGGTTGCTAGCTTGATAGTTTTTCGTTGGTAGCTTGCTAGCTTTGCGTTGTTTGCTTGCTTGCTTACTTTGCCTTTTTTGTTTGATATTTTTCTTTGATAGCTTGCTAGTTTGCGTTGCTAGCTTGCTATTTTTCATTAGCTAGCTTGCTAGATTTGCTTTGCTAACTTGCTAGATTTTCATTGATATCTTGCTAGATATGCGTTGCTACCTTTCCAGCTGTGCGTTGCTAGCGTGCCAGTTTTCGTTGCTAGTTTGCCAGAATTTCGTTGCTAGCTTGCCAGATTCGTTGCTAGCTTGCCAGGTTTGCGATGCTAGCTTGCTAGATGTGCATGGATAACTTGCTAGCTTTGCATTTCTACCTTGCTAGCTTTCAGTTGCTAGCTTGCTAGCTTTGCCATTCTAGCTTTCTAGCTTTACGTTTCTATGTTGCTAGCTTTACGTAGCTTGCTTGCTTTATTTGCTTTTCTTTCTTGCTAGCTTTGCGTTGAAAGCTTGCTAGATTTCCGTTGCTTGCTTGATATCTATTCGTTCTTAGCTAGCTAGCTTTGCGTTGCTAGCTTTCTAGTTTGCTAGATATGAGTAGCTAGCTTTCTAGCTTTGCGTTGCTAGCTTGTTAGCTTTGCGTTGCTAGAATGCTAGCTTTGTTTTGCTAGTTTTCCAGCTTTGCGTTGCTAGCTTGATAACTGTGCGATGCTATCTTGCCAGCTGTACTTTGCTAGCTTGCCATATTTTCGTTGCTAGCTTGCTAGATTTGCGTTGCTAGCTTGCTAATATTGCGTTGCAAACTTTCTAGTTCTGCGTTGATTGTTTGCTTGCTTTCCGTTTCTTGCTTGTAGATATCGTTGGTAGATTGCTTTCTTTGAGTTCCTAGCTTGCTATATTTGCGTTGCTTCTTTCTTGCTTGTTTTGCGTTTCTTGCTTCCTAGCTTTCGTTCCTCGCTTCCTAGGTTTGCGTTGCTATCATACTAGCTTTGCGTTGTTAGCTTACTAGCTCCGTTTTGCTAGCTTGGTAGCATTGCGTTGCTTACTTCCTAGATTTGGGTTGCTATCTTGCTAGCTTTGCGTTTCTATCTTGCTAGCTTGCTAGGTTTGCTTTGCTAGCTTTCTAGCTTTGCGTTGGTAGCTTACTAGCTTTGCGTTGTTAGCTTACTAGCTCCGTTTTGCTAGCTTGGTAGCTTTGCGTTGCTCGCTTGCTAGGTTGTGCTTTGCTAGCTTGCTAGCTTTGCGTTGTTGGCTTGCTAAATTGCTTGATTTGCGGTTCTAGTTTTGCGTTGCTATCTTGGTAGTTTGCTTTGCTAGCTTGCTAGCTTTACGTTTGCTAGCTTGGTAGCTTTGCGTTGCTAGCTTGCTAGCTTGACTTTGCTAGCTTACAAGCTTTGCGTTGCTAGCTTCCTAGCTTTGCGTTGCTCGCTTGCTAGGTTGTGCTTTGCTAGCTTGTTGTTTGCTAGTTTTGCGTTGCTAACTTGCTATCTTTGCTTTGCTTGCATTCTTGCTTTGCGTTTCTTGCTTGCTAGCTTTGCGTTGCTAACTTGCTAGCTTTGGGTTGCTAGCTTTCTAGCTTTGCGTTGCTTGCTTGCTAGCTCTGCGTTGCTAGCTTGCTAGCTCTGCTTTACTAGCTGGCTTGCTTGGCGTTGCTAGCTTGCATTCTTTGCTTTGCTTGGTTGCTATCTTTGCGTTGCTAGCT
This sequence comes from Cryptotermes secundus, assembly GCF_002891405.2. Lineage (NCBI taxonomy): Eukaryota > Metazoa > Arthropoda > Insecta > Blattodea > Kalotermitidae > Cryptotermes > Cryptotermes secundus. Next base: position 31,089 of record NW_019733383.1, read on the forward strand.
TGCTAGATGGCTGGATTTGCGTTGCTAGCTTGCTAGCTATTCGTTGCTATCTAACTAACTTTGCGTTCCTAGCTTGGTAGCTTTGCGTTAAATCTTGTTAGTTTGCGTTGCTAACTTCTTAGCTTTGTGTAGCTAGCTTGCTAGCTTTGCGTTGTTAGCTTTCTAATTTTGCCTTGCTATCTTGCTAGATTTTTACCTTTGCGTTGCTAACTTGCTAGCTTTGCGTTCTATCTTACTAGCTTTGCATTTTATCTTGATAGCTTTCTATTTTTGCGTTGCTAGCTTGCCAGCTTTGAGTTGCAAGCTTGCTAGATTTGCGTTGCTAGCTTGCTAGTTTGAGTTGCTTGCTTGATTGATTTCTTTGCTTCCTTTCTTGCTAGATTTAGTTGCAAGATTGCTAGGTTTCCTTTGCTATCTTGCTAGCAATGAATTGCTAGCTAGCTAACTTTTCGTTGCTACTTTTCTAGCTTGGAGTTGCTAGCATCCTAGCTTTGACTTGCTAGCTTACTAGATTGTTAAACTTGCGTTGCTAGCTTGCGAGTTTGTGTTGCTATCTTGCTAGCTTTGCGTTGCTAGGTTGATAGCTTTGCGTTTCTAGCTTGCTAGCCTCGCGTTGTTAACTTGGTAGCTTTGCGTTCCTAGCTTGGTATCTTCGCGTTGCTAGCTTGCTTTCTTTGCGTTGCTAGCTGGCTTGCTTTGCGTTTCTAGCTTGCAAGATTTTCGTTGCTAACTTGCAAGCTTTGCGTTGCTAGCTTGCTAGATTTGGGTTTCTAGCTTGCTAGCTATGCGTTTCTTGCTTGCTAGCATGGCGTTTGTAGCTTGGTAGCTATGCGTTGCTAGCTTGCTAGCTTTGCGTTGCTAGCTTTCTAGCATTGCTTTGCTAGCTTGCTAGTTTTGCGTTGCTCTCTTGGTAGATTTGCGTTGCTAGATTTCTAACTTTGCGTCCTAACTTGTTGGTTTTGCGTTGCTAGCTTGCTATCCTTGCTGTCTAGCTTGCTAGCATTGCGTTGCAAGCTTTTTAGCTTTGCGTTAATAGTTTCCTAGCCTTACGTTTCTAGCTTGCTAGCTTTGCTTTGCTAGCTTGCTAGCGTTGCTTTGCTATCTTTCTACCTTTGCTTTGCTTGTCTCCAGCTTTGCGTTGCAATCTTGCCAACTGTGCGTTTCTAGTTTGCAAGCTGTGCTTTGCTGGCTTGCTAAATTTGCGTTGCTAGCTTGCTAGCTTTACTTTGCTAGCTTGCTAACTTTGCGTTGCAAACTTGCTACTTTTGCGTTCATTGCTTGCTTGCTTTTCGTTTCTTGCTTGCTAGCCTTCGTTGCTAGCTGGCTTGCTTTCCGTTCCTAGCTTGCTAGCTTCGCGTCGCTATCTTCCTAGCATTGCTTTGATAGCTACCTAGATTTGGGTTGCTACCTTGCAGCTGTGCGTTGCTAGCTTGCCAGCTTTGCGTTGCTTGGTTGCCAGCTTTGTTTTGCTAGCTTGCTATCTTTTGGTTTAGATTGCCAGCTTTGCGTTGGCAGCTTGTAACTTTGCGTTGCTAGCTTGTTAGCTTATCGGTGCGTGCTTGCTAGCTTTCCGTTGCTAGCTTGCTAGCTTTGCATTGCTAGCTTGCTTGCTTTCATTTCCTATCTTGCTATCTTTTCGTTGCTAGCTTGCTATCTTTGCGTTGCTAAGTTGCTAGCTTTGCGTTTCTTGCTTGCTAGGTCTGCGTTGCTAGCTTTCTAGATTGCCGTTGCTAGCTTGCTATATTTTCGTTGCGCGCTTGCTATGTTTGCGTTGCTAGCGTGCTAGATGGCTAAGTTTGATTTTTAACTTGCTAGCTTTGCGTCGCTTACTTACTAACATTTCGTTGAAAGCTTGCTAGCTTTACGTTGCTAATTTCCTAGCTTTGCGTTGCTAGCTTGCTAGCTTTGCGTTGCTAGCTTGTTAATTTTGCGTTGCTATCTTGCTAGATTTCTAGCTTTAGTTGCTAGCTTGCTAGATTTGCTTTCTAGCTTGCTAGCTTTGCGTTTAACTTGTTAGCTTGTAACCGTCCAAACCTTTCAATACTCTTTAATGGACGCATGTTCCTTTTCAGCCATTTCAATAGAGTGACTGATTTATAAGGGTGACCCATCCATTAAGAAGTTTACATGCATTTCGCATTTGGACAGGAACAACTTATTTTGATACCTGGACCTTGGGTGACCGTTAGAGGGTCGAGGCAATTATGAAAAGGATATGTTTGTTGTCTGCCCTAAACTAAGACATAAGTGCTTTCACATGTAGGGTCCCGGGTTCAAAATTTCTGGATCTCTTCATTCTCAAAGTTAGTAATGTGATTGTCTTGTACTGATGGTATCATGATTTGGCAGTTAAAATCAGCCATTAGGGACTATTCTTGTCTGAGGGAAGGGCCGTCGGTTCAAATCCTATACGGTAAGAAGTGACGCTCCCGGAGATAGGGTGGGCAGAAGCACTTGGTGTTCAGAATTCATCAGAGACAGACGTATCGGGCTTGGTACTTAGAATTCACCAGAGGCAGACCTCATTTACCTGCTCTCGCCAAGTTTATCTAAATTTAACAGTATTTATTTGGCTAGATTAATCTTTGGCACATTACTCCCTACTCGCCGATAAAGTTATAGTTTGATTCTGAATTAAACAATATTGTGATTAAGCAGAAATAGAGTATTTATTTGTATCAGTGGACTAGTTTAAATGTGCAGTCTACGCGTTGCCCCAGTTATTACCGTGGCACAACCCTGAGAAGAGTCAAAAGTGTTCTACCGAAGCGGGCAAACAAAAAATAAACATAAAGATAGCGAGGCAACGGTCACGAGAAGTGGCGGCCGTGTGCGGCTATAAGCTTTGCAATGCTAGCTTGGTATTTTTGCGTTGCTAACTTGCCAGCATTGCGTTGGTAGCTTGCTAGATTTGCGTTGCTAGCTTGCTAGCTTTCGTTGCTAGCCTGCTAGATTTGCTTTGCTAGCTAGCTAGTTTTGCGTTGTTTCCTTGCTTGCTTTGCGTTAATTGCTTGCTAGCTTTCGTTGCTAGGTTGCTAGCTTTGCGTTGCTAGATTGTTAGCTATGCATTGCTTGCTTTCTTGCTTGTTTTGCGTTTCTTGCTTGCTAGCTTTCGTTTCTAGCTTGTTAGCTATGCGTTGCTAGCTTGCTATCATTTCGTTGCTAGCTTGCTAGATTTGCGTTGCCAGCTTGGTAACTGTGCTTTAGTAGCTTGCTAGATTTACGTGGCTAGCTTGCTAGCTTTGCGTTGCTAGCTTGCTAGCTTTGCGTTGCTAGCTTGCTACCTTTGCGTTGCAAACTTGCAAGTTTTGCGTTGATGGCTTGCTTGCTTTGCGTTTCTTGCTTGCTAGCCTTCGTTGCTAGCTTGCTTGCTTTCAGTTCCTAGCTTGCTAGCTTTGCGTTGCTAGCTTGCTTGCTTTGCCTTGATAGCTACCTAGCTTTGCGTTGCTAGCTTGCAGCTGTGCGATGCTAGCTTGCCAACTTTGCGTTGCTAGGTTGCCAGCTTTCTTTTGCTAGCTTGCTAACTTTTGGTTGCTAGCTTCCCAGCATTTTGTTCGTAGCTTGCTATCTTTGCGTTACTAGCTTGTTAGCTTTGCGTTGCGAGCTTGCTAGCTTTCCGTTGCTAGCTTGCTAGCTATGCGTTGCTAGCTTGCTAGCTTTGCGTTTCTAGTTTGCTAGCTTTGAGTTCCTAGCTTGCTATCTTTGCGTTGCTAGATTGCTAGCTTTTAGTTGCTTGTTTCTTTGTTTTGTTTGCTTTCCTTGCTTGCTAGCTTTCGTTGCTAGCTTGCTAGATTTGCTTTGCTAGCTTGCTAGCATTGCGTTGCTAGCTAGCTAGCTTTGCGTTGCTACCTTGCTAGCTTGGCTTTGCTAGCGTCCTAGCTTTGCGTTGCTAGCTTGCTAAATTGTTAGAGTTGCGTTCCTAGCTTGCGAGGTTTGCTTTGCTCTCTTGCTAGCTTTGCGTTGCTAGCTTGGTTGCTTTGCGTTTCTATCTTGCTAGCTTTGGGTTACTAGGTTGATGGCTTTGCGTTGCTAGCTTGTTAACTTGCTGGATTTCCGTTGATAGCTTTTCATTGCTAGCTTGCTAGATTTGCGTTGCTAGCTTGCTAGATTTTCGTTGCTAGCTTGCTATCTTTCCTTTTCTAGCTTGCTAGCTTTGGGTTACTAGGTTGATAGCTTTGCCTTGCTAGCTTGCTAACTTGCTAGATTTCCGTTGGTAGCTTGCTAGCTTTGCGTTGTTAGCTTGCTAGCTTTCCAATTCTAGCTTGCTAAATTGCTAGCTTGGCGTTGCTAGCTTGATAGCATTGCGTTGCTAGATTGCTAGATTTGCGTTGCTATATTGCCAGCTTTGCGTTGCTAGCTTGCAATATTGCGTTGCTAGCGCTCTAGCTTTGCGTTGATAGCTGGCTTGTTTTGCGTTGCTGGCTTGTTTGCATTGCGTTTATTGTTTGCTAGCTTTTTGCTAGCTTGCTAACTTTGTGTTGTTAGATTGCTAGCTTTGCGTTGCTTGCTTTCTTGCTTGTTTTGCGTTTCATGCTTGCTAGCATTCGTTGCTCGCTTGCTAGCTTTGCTTTGCTAATTTGCTACATTGCTAAATTTGCGTTGCTAGCTTGCTAGGTGTGCTTTGCTATCTTACTAGCATGGCGTTATTAAGTTGCTAGCTTTGCGTTGCTAGTTTGCAAGATTTGCGTTGCTAACTTCCTAGATATTCTTTGCTATCTTGCTAGCTTTGCGTTGTTATCTTGCTATCTTTCTAGATTTACCTTGCTAGCTTGTCAGCTTTGCTTTCCTAGCTTGCCAGCTTTCCGTTGCAATTTTGCTAGCTTTTCGTTGCTAGCTTGCTAGCATCTCAGATAAGCTTTGCTAGCTTGCCTGCTTTGCTTTGCTAGCTTGCATGCCTTGCGTTGCTAGCTTGCCAGCATTGAGTTGCAAGCTTGCCTTCTTTGCGTTTATAAATTGCCAGCTTTGCATTGCTAGCTTGCCAGCTTTGCTTTTCTATCTTGACAGCTTTGCGTTGCTAGCTTTCTAGCTTTCCTTTGCTAGCTTGCTATCTTGCTAGATATGCGTTGTTATCTTACTAGCTTTGCGTTGCTAGCTTGCAGCTTTGCGTTGCTAACTTGCTACATTTTCGTGGCTAGCCTGCTAATTTTGCGTTGCTAACTTTCCGAGTTTTCTGTTTCTAGCTTGCTAGTTTTACGTTCCTAGCTTGCTAGCTTTGCGTTTTTAAATTGGTCGCTTTTCGTTGCTTGCTTTCTTGCTTGCTTTGCGTATATTCCTCGCTATTTTTCGTTGCTAGCTTGCTAACATTGCGTTGCTAGATTGCTGTATTTGCGTTGCTTGCTTTCTTGCTTTTTTGGTGTTTCTTTCTTGCTAGCTTGCGTTGCTAGCTTGCTAGATATGCGTTTCTAGCTTGCTAGAATTGCGTTGCGAGCTTGCTAGCTTTGAATTGCTACCTTGCTAACTTGGCGTTTCTATCTTGTTATCTTTGCGTGGCTAATTTCCTAGATTGTTAGATTTGCGTTGTTAGCTAGCTAGCTTTGCATTGCTATCTTGCTAGCATTTCGTTGCTCACATGCTAACATTGCGTTACAAGCTTAGTATGTTTCGTTGCTAGTTTGGTAGCTTTGCGTTTCTACCTGGCTAGCTTTGCGTTGCTAGGTTGTTAGCTTTGCGTTGCTAGCTTGTTAACTTGCGAGTTTCCCGTTCGTAGCTTACTAGCTTTGCGTTGCTAGCTTGCTAGATTTGCGTTTCTGGCTTGCTATCTGTGCTTTTCTAGCTTGCTAGCTTTCCTTTGCTAGCTAGCTAACTTGCTATACATGCATTGCTAGCTTGCTAGCTTTGCGTTGCTAGCTTGCCAGCATTGATTTGCTAGCTTCCCAGCTTTGCGTTTCTAGCTAACCGGTTTTGCTGTTCTAGCTTGCCAGGTTTGCCTTGCTAGCTTGCTAGCTTTGCGTTGTTAGCTTGCTAAATTGCTTGATTTGCGGTCATGTTTTGCGTTGCTATCTTTGTAGTTTTGCGTTGCTAGCTTGCTAGCTTTGCGTTTGCTAGCTTTTTAGCTTTGCGTTGCTAGCTTGCTAGCTGGACTTTGCTAACTTGCAAGCTTTGCGTTTCTACCTTCCTAGCTTTGCGTTGCTCGCTTGGTAGGTTGTGCGTTTCTAGATTTTTGTTTCCTAGATTTGCGTTGCTAAACTTGCTAGCTTTGCTTTGCTTGCATAATTGCTTTGCGTTTCTTGCTTGCTACCTTTGCGTTGCCAACTTGCTAGCTTTGCGTTGCTAGCTCTCTACCTTTGCGTTGCTAGCTCTCTACCTTTGCGTTGCTAGCTCTCTACCTTTGCGTTGCTAGCTCTCTACCTTTGCGTTGCTAGCTCTCTACCTTTGCGTTGCTAGCTCTCTACCTTTGCGTTGCTAGCTCTCTACCTTTGCGTTGCTAGCTCTCTACCTTTGCGTTGCTAGCTCTCTACCTTTGCGTTGCTAGCTCTCTACCTTTGCGTTGCTAGCTCTCTACCTTTGCGTTGCTAGCTCTCTACCTTTGCGTTGCTAGCTTGCTAGCTTTGCGTTGTTAGCTTTCTAAATTGCCTTGCTATCTTGCTAGATTTCTAGCTTTGCGTTGCTAACTTGCTAGCTTTGCGTTTTATCTTACTAGCTTTGCATTTTATCTTGTTAACTTTCTATTTTTGCGTTGTTGGTTTGCTAGCTTTGCGTTGCAAGTTTGCTAATTTGAGTTGCTTGCTTGATTGGTTTCTTTGCTTCCTTTCTTGCTAGATTTAGTTGCTAGATTGCTAGGTTTCCTTTGCTAGTTTGCTAGCAATGAGTTGCTAGCTAGTTAACTTTGCGTTGCTACCTTTCTAGATTGGCCTTGCTAGCATCCTAGCTTTGCCTTGATAGCTTACTCGATTGATAAATTTGCGTTGCTAGCTTGAGAGCTTTGTGTTGCTATCTTGCTAGCTTTGCGTTCCTAGCTTGCTAGCTTTGCGTTTCTAGCTTGATAGCCTCGCGTTGTTAACTTGGTAGCTTTCCGTTTCCTAGCTTGGTATCTTCGCGTTGCTAGCTTGCTAGCATTAGGTTGCTAGCTGGCTTGCTTTGCGTTTCTAGCTTACAAGATTTTCGTTGCTATCTTGCTAGATTTGCGTTGCTAGCTTGCTAGCTTTGCGTTGCTAGCTTGCTAGCTATGCGTTTCTTGCTTGCTAGCATGGCGTTTGTAGCTTGGTAGATTTGCGTTGCTAGCTTGCTTACTTTGCGTTGCTAGCTTTCTAGCATTGCTTTGCTATCTTGCTAGTTTTCGTTGCTATCTTGGTAGATTTGCGTTTCTAGGTTTTTAATTGCGTCCTAACTTGTTGGTTTTGCGTTTGCTAGCTTGCTAGCCTTGCTGTCTAGCTTGCTAGCATTGCGTTGCTAGCTTTTTAGCTTTGCGTTAATAGCATCCTAGCTTTGCGTTTCTAGCTTGCTAGCTTTGCTTTGCTAGCTTGCCAGCTGTGCTTTGCTGGCTTGCTAAATTTCGTTGCTAGCTTGCTAGCTTTGCGGTGCTAGCATGCTACCTTTGCGTTGCAAACTTGCTACTTTTGCTTTGATTGCTTGCTTCCTTTGCGTTTCTTGCTTGCTAGCCTTCGTTGCTAGCTTGCTTGCTTTCATTTCCTAGCTTGCTAGCTTTGCGTCGCTAGCTTGCTAGCATTGCTTTGATAGCTACCTAGATTTGCGTTGCTAGCTTGCAGCTTTGCGTTGCTACCTTGCCAGCTTTGCGTTGCTAGGTTGCCAGCTTTGTTTTGCTAGCTTGCTAAATTTGGTTTAGATTGCCAGCTTTGCGTTGGCAGCTTGTAGCTTTGCGTTGCTAGCTTGTTAGCTTTGCGTTGCGTGCTTGCTAGCTTTCCGTTGCTAGCTTGCTAGCTTTGCGTTGCTAGCTTGCTTGCTTTGATTTCCTCTCTTGCTATATTTGCGTTGCTAGCTTGCTATCTTTGCGTTGCTAGGTTGCTAGCTGTGCGTTTCTTGCTTGCTAGGTCTGCGTTGCTAGCTTGCTAGATTGCCATTGCTAGCTTGCTATATTTGGGTTGCGCGCTTGTTATTTGTGTTGATAGCTTGCTAGGTGGCTAGATTTGATTTTTAACATGCTAGCTTTGCGTCGCTAACTTACTAACATTTCGTTAAAATTTTGCTAGCTTTGCGTTGCTAGCTTGCTAGCTTTCCGTTGCTAGCTTGTTAATTTTGCGTACTATCTTGATAGATTTCTATCTTTGTGTTGCTAGCTTGCTAGTTTGCGTTCTAGCTTGCTAGCTTTGCGTTTAACTGGTTAGCTTTTCAATGCTAGCTTGTTATTTTTGCGTTGCTAACTTGCCAGCTTTGCGTTGGTAGCTTGCTAGCTTTGCGTTGCTAGCTTGCTAGCTTTCGTTGCTTGCCTGCTAGATTTGCTTTGCTAGCTAGCTAGCTTTGCGTTGCTTCCTTGCTTGCTTTGCGTTAATTGCTTCCTAGCTTCCGTTGCTAGGTAGTTAGCTTAGTGTTGCTAGATTGCTAGCTTTGCGTTGTTGTTTTCTTGCTTGTTTTGCGTTTCTTGCTTGCTAGCTTTAGTTTCTAGCTTGTTAGCTATGCGTTGCTAGCATGCTAGCATTGGGTTGCTAGCTTGATAGTTTTGCGTTGCCAGCTTGGTAACTTTGCTTTAGTAGCTTCCTAGATTTACGTGGCTAGCTTGCTAGCTTTGCGTTGCTAGCTTTCTAGTTTTGCTTTGCTAGCTTGCTAGCTTTGCGTTGCTAGCTTGCTAGCTTTGCTTTGCTAGCATGGTAGCTTTTCTTTGCTTGTCTCCAACTTTGCGTTCCTAGCTTGCCAACTGTGCGATGCTAGCTTGCCAGCTGTGCTTTACTAGCTTGCCAAATTTGCGTTGCTAGCTTGCTAGCTTTGCGTTGCTAGCTTGCTAGCATTGCGTTGCTAGCTTGCTACCTTTGTGTTGAAAACTTGCTAGCTTTGCGTTGATGGCTTGCTTGCTTTGCGTTTCTTGCTTGCTAGCCTTCGTTGCTAGCTTGCTTGCTTTCAGTTCCTAGCTTGCTAGCTTTGCGTTGCTAGCTTGCTTGCTTTGCGTTGATAGCTACCTAGCTTTGCGTTGCTAGCTTGCAGCTGTGCGTTGCTAGCTTGCCAGCTTTGCGTTGCTAGGTTGCCAGCTTTGTTTTGCCAACTTGCTAACTTTTGGTTGCTAGCTTGCCAGCTTTTTGTAGGTAGCTTGCTATCTTTGCGTTGCTAGCTTGTTAGCTTTGCGTTGCGAGCTTGCTAGCTAACCGTTGCTAGCTTGCTAGCTACGCGTTGCTAGCTTGCTATCTTTGCGCTGCTAGCTTGCTTGCTTTGATTTCCTAGCTTGCTATCTTTGAGTTGCTAGTTTGCTAGCTTTGAGTTGCTTGCTTGCTTTGTTTCTTTGCTTTCTTTGCTTGCTAGCTTTCGTTGCTAGCTTGCTAGATTTGCTTTGCTAGCTTGCTAGCATTGCGTTGCTAGCTAGCTAGCTTTGCGTTGCTACCTTGCTAGCTTGGCTTTGCTAGCTTCCTACCTTAGCGACCTACCTTGCTAAATTGTTAGAGTTGCGTTCCTAGCTTTCGAGCTTTGCTTAGCTCTCTTGCTAGCTTTGCGTTGCTAGCTTGCTAGCATTGCGTTGCTAGCTAGCTAGCTTTGCGTTGCTACCTTGCTAGCTTGGCTTTGCTAGCTTCCTACCTTAGCGACCTACCTTGCTAAATTGTTAGAGTTGCGTTCCTAGCTTTCGAGCTTTGCTTAGCTCTCTTGCTAGCTTTGCGTTGCTAGCTTGCTAGCATTGCGTTGCTAGCTAGCTAGCTTTGCGTTGCTACCTTGCTAGCTTGGCTTTGCTAGCTTCCTACCTTAGCGACCTACCTTGCTAAATTGTTAGAGTTGCGTTCCTAGCTTTCGAGCTTTGCTTAGCTCTCTTGCTAGCTTTGCGTTGCTAGCTTGCTAGCATTGCGTTGCTAGCTAGCTAGCTTTGCGTTGCTACCTTGCTAGCTTGGCTTTGCTAGCTTCCTACCTTAGCGACCTACCTTGCTAAATTGTTAGAGTTGCGTTCCTAGCTTTCGAGCTTTGCTTAGCTCTCTTGCTAGCTTTGCGTTGCTAGCTTGCTAGATTGCGTTTGCTAGCATTGTAGCTTTGCGTTATTAGCTTGCTAGCATGTCTTTGCTAGCTTACAAGCTTTGCGTTGCTAGCTTCTTAACTTTGCGTTGCTCGCTTGCTATTTTTTCGTTTCTAGCTTGCTAGATTACTAGATTTCCGTTGCTAACTTGCTAGCTTTCCGTTGCTCTCTTACTAGCTTTGCGTTGCTAGCTTGCTTGATTTTGATTGCTAGCTTGTTGCTTTGCGTTGCTAACTTCCTAGATTTGCGTTGCTCTCCTGCTAGTTTTGCGTTGCTAACTTGCTAGCTTTGCGTTGCTAGCTTGTTAGCTTTGCGTTGCTATCTTGCTAGCTTTGAGTTGCTAGCTTTCTAGCATTGCGTTGCTTGTTAATTTGCTATGTGTTTCTTGCTTGCTAGCTNACTTTGCTTTGCTAGCTTGCCATCTTTGCGTTGCTAGCTTGCGATCTTTGCGTTGCTAGCTTGCCTGCTTTGCGTTTCAAGATTGCCAGCTTTGCGTTGCTAGCTTGCCAACTTTGCGTTGCTAGATTGCCAGCTTTGCATTTCTAGCTTGCTAGCTTTCCTTTTCTAGCCTTCTAGCTTGCTAGATATGTGTTGCAAGCTTGCTAGCTTTGCGTTGAATGATTGCTAGATTTGCGTTGCTAGTTCCCTAGCTTTGCTTTGCTAGCTTTGCCAGTTTTGCGTTGCTAGCTTGCAGCTTTGGTTGCTAGATTGCCAGCATTGCGTTGCTATCTTGCTATCTTTCCGTTGCTAGCTTGCTAGCTTTACGTTGCTAGCCTGCTAGCTTTCCGTTGCTAGCTAGCCAATTTTGCGTTGCTTCCTTGCTTGCTTTGCCTTTATTGCTTGCTAGCATTCGTTGCTGGGTTGCTAGCTTTGCGTTGCTAGATTTCTAGATTTGCGTTGCTTGCTTTCTTCCTTGTTTTGCGTTTCTTGCTTGCTAGCTTACGTTTCTAGCTTGTTAGCTATGCGTCGCTTGCTTGTTAGCATTTCGTTGCAAGCTTCCTAGTTTTGCGTTGCTAGCTTGCTATCCTTGCTCTGCTAGCTTGCTAGCTTTGTGTTTATAGCTTGCTAAATTTGCTTTGCTAGCATGCTAGCTTTGTTTCATTAGCTTGCCAACTTTGCGTTGCTGGCTTGCCAGTTGTTCGTTGGTAGCTTGGCAGCTTTACGTTGATAGCTTGCCTGCTTTGCGTAGCTAGCTTGCTAGCTTTCCGTTTCCAGCTTGCTAGCTTGCTAGTTACGAGTTGCTACCTTGCTAGCTTTGCATTTCTAACTTGCTAGCTATGCGTTGCTATATATCTAGCTTTGCGTTGCTAGCTTGCTAGCTTTGCTTTGCTAGCTTGCCATCTTTCCGTTGCTAGCTTGCCAGCTTTGCCTTGCTAGCTTGCAAGCTTTGCGTTGGTAGCTTGCTAGCTTTTGCGTTACTAGCTTGGTAGCTTTGCGTTCCTAGCTTGCTACCTTTGCGTTTCCAGCTTGCTAGGTTTGCGTTTCTACCTTGCTAGCTTTGCGTTGCTAGCTTGCTATCTTTGCGTTGCTAGCTATCTAGCTATCTTTGCGTTGCTAGCTTGCTAGATTGCTAGATATGCGTTGGTAGCTTGATAGCTTTCGTTGCTATCTTGCTTGGTTTGCGTTTCTAGCTTGCTAGCTTTGCGTTGCTAGCTAGGTAACTTGGAGTTGCTAGCTTGGTAGCTTTGGTTTGCTATCTTGCTAGC
>NW_019733384.1:0-19209 GCF_002891405.2 Cryptotermes secundus
GAAGAAGAAGAAGAAGAAGAAGAAGAAGGAGGAGGAGGAAAGTGTTGAGCCCATAAGTAAAGTAGCCGAAAGAAAGGACGCATGTATGGCCTCAGATATGTCATAGACTCCACGGTACACGGCCATCCTAAAACTGGCCAAGAAATTATTTTCCTGTTAAGGAACATTGCTTTCAATATCATTTTCATAAATGTCCGCCTTCGGACTCCATTCTGAAGCAGATGAATCCGTGAGGTACGAACTGGAGTTTTATTACAGAAACAAAGCTAACTCCGTAGTCTGTAGTCCACAAGCGAACTATACCGACCGAGCGACCGCCGATTGTCGGCGAAGTTAGTGCCAACCTCAGCGGATAGAGTGTTTCGCGTGGTCAGCGTAACGAATCTCCATGGCCGTTAATTTCGGTTTTCTAGACCGGAGCCGCTACTTTTCCATTCAAGTAACTCCTCAATTATCACCAGGAGGTTGTGTGAACCCCGTTCGACACCTACAACTTTTCAGAAAATCTGGTAGCGCCGGGAATAGCACCCGGGACCTCTGACCTCTGGATCTGTAGCCAGGAACTCTAACCACTAGACCACAGAGACACTTAACACACATAAAATCTGCCATCTGAAGAATGTAGACGTAAATTAGTCCATTTTTAAGAAGAAAGGTAAAAACAATATTAAATTATGAGAGGGTGAAAGGAAAGAAATAACGGCAATGAAGAATGAAGGTACGACAGAAATTATCCCAACTTAAGTTCATCGGGACTTCCACTAGAATAAATTAATTATCTATGCTCCTCAGTAATAGAAACCCTTGAGTTAATATTGAAACATTCAAACGACAGAACGCATTAATATTTCCTTAAAACGTTCGGAGTGCAAAGTGATAAAATATTTAGTTACTTATGGGTCCCCAAACTGTAAGACGAAGCTAGAGTTCTCGGACCGCCGGGATCCATAGGCAACATATCGTACTCCTCCACACTGCGGAACAGTGTAAACACAGAACTATTTGAATTCTTAACACGATTGTGGTGAAGTAACAAACACGGCTCGCATTACACAGACTGAAAATATGGGGACTCCCAAATTCCCCCTCGACTTGCTTTCCAGATGGCTCTATAAAAAGGTCGTAATTATACGTTGCTGAGGTTTCGAATCGGTTCTTCTTGTTTGTTTTCAATTGATCACAAATTTATTTCAAGTTCTGCTACATAACGTAAAAAAAATAATAAAACAGAAATAAAGCAATTGAAACAGTAAGTTGCCGATCACAATGGCTGCGAGGTTTGAGGAATGAAATATCTTCGCCTGCTCCAACATTGGGATCGTGGGTTCGAATCCCTCTTGAGGCATGAATGTTTGTCTACGTTAATTCTGTGTAGATTGAGGCCCTGCGACGGGCTGATTCCCTGTCCAAGGAGTCGTACCGACTGTCTCTAAGATTCATAGTTTCATATTTATTTCTGAATGGGAGCCGGTCAGACAGCCTAAATCGACAACAAAACAAGAAGGATAAAGAAGTACTGGGAAGAAGCTAATTAGGCTAAATGTAATAAAGAGACACACACACAGAGAGCAAGGTGTTACCGTGTCTCACGGTGTTGTCGCTTGCAGATTTACCTATACTTTTTCTTCAACCCTGAAGATGGGGGCGATACGTTCCTCCGAAACGTCGGTTAACACCACATATACACGGCGCCAAAGCCCAGAAGACTGCTTTCTTCATAGTCACCGCCGTGAAAGCCTCAAATNGTTGGTTTTTTTTGTTCACTTTCAAAATGTAACCTCAAGTGCGAGGACCGTCTCGAAACAACTTACATACCTTTCACCATTAATAATAATGTCATGTGTCTTAAGGGGTGCGACTATTAGACGGGTTTTGGATTGGATTTACTGCACTTATACACTCAACTCGTAACTACAAGTAATTATAAATCACTAGAACATGCTAAGACTTCTCAGTCTTCACTAGTCGTATCCTGGGAACGGATTTATAACAGTCTCACTAAAGTCTTTAAATCACATGATAACTTCCAGCTGATTCGTTGCCATCTCTTCTCAATCATCTGCTGTTGCCATCTTAAGCGACTCCCTCAATTATTTTCTCATCTGGCCTGGGATCCTCGTTATATGGCCTCGGGGAAGATCCAAAGAAAACACCGTCTCCATTGTTATAACTCAAAAATACCTCAGTTTTTACTTATTCATTGTCGCGGAAACGTGTTTACCGACTCGTTGTCTAGCAATGAAGATCTATCTACTCTGGCTCCGCTATTCCGGCTTTCAGGCTTCATGTCACAATATTTTCAAAATGTTCTACTTAAATAATGACGAAATATCAGCGTCGGGTAACAGTGAGTCCAACGCCACTGGAAGGCGATGACCGTGGGTGGTAACTGCTAAAAATTTGAAAACGGAGGACCAGGGGGTAATTTAAAGTGCAATCTCGTCTTCCAAAAGCTGTCTTTCCATCGGGTTTTGGAATTAACATTTTGTACATTTACTCTTCTCTCTCGTGCGTGTTACATGCCAAGCCAAGCACAGTAGACCATTGAAGGTCGCAGTGCTAGGGCCAGTTTTATGGCTCACCCCTCATACTCATACTCATACATGCCAAGCCCATCTCACCCCCTCCCCTCTCATCACCTCAGTAATAATAAAGGCTCCAAACTTCTTCTCGGTTCTCTTAGCACCACCCCTCACACCCCCCCAAACTATATTCATCCTCTGAGGTGAGCGACTGATACTGATACTACAAAATATTTTGTTTATTTATGTCTTTGGGGAAATTTCTGACGGCGGGCTGCGCCTACCAAATTTAATGAAAAATGGACGAGTCGTTCAATATTACTAATATGACGCAGATGCACATGGCTATATGAACAGATCTGTATTAATCCTATTGTTCGAATTACGTCCACAAAAACATACTAAAAGTGTACACGCCTGCATTGTAGGCTGTGGGGTAGTACTCGTGTGTAATGCAATCAGGGGATGGCTGAGTAGGCAAATCCATCTTGCCAGCAGTCAATAATGACGGAAGCTAATAGGGATTTCAGATAATTTAACTGTGAACATCTGTGGGGGAAAAGAGAAGCTTGGAGTACACCATATGTAATCGTAAACACAAGGATAGAATTCACGTTTGTGAACATTCGAAGTTCTGATTGACTGGCTTGTCGATTCATTTACTGATAAATGATTCTCGTGTTATTACGGATATTATTGCATTTTTTTCCTTGGCACTACAGCTCCAGTGGGCCTAGGCCTACCTCCATGAACTTCTTCGTTCACTTCGGTTTCTTGTAGATCTTAGATATTCGGTAGGACTCCTTGGGCGGGTGATCAGCTCGTCGCAAGGCCTCTACCTGTACATAAACACAGGAAAACTCACACAAACATCCATGCCCTGAGTGGGATTCGAACCCACGATCCTGGCTTCCGAGCGAGCGAAGACAGTGCACGCCTTAGACCGCTCGGCTACCGTGACCGGCCATTATTTCAAATGCAGAGGTTATATTGCGACAAATTAGATGAGATGATGATGAATTGGAGACCTAGATAGAGATCGCTAGGGACCGCCCGCAGGAGCCTTGGTAAACCCGCAAAAGTTCTTTAGTGCGGGCAGAATTTTAAAATATTCAGAGAAGTTTTTAACAGTTCGCTCACGATTTCAAAAGACGATGCTGTTACAGCTCTAACGATAGAAGCTCCGTCCAGTGGCAGGTTACAACTGTTCGGATTGTGTGCAGTTGTGACACCAACTGAGGGACTGAGGGAGGTGTAAACCATGGGAACATTTAAATAAATTTTAATATTAATCGTCAGATATTACTCGTGAAAAAAAAAGTGTGTGCTGAAACGACGTTCTGTAAAATTTCTTAATGCGAGAACAAGAGAAACTCTGTTTTACTCAGTTACATTCATATCTACATAAATATATATAATACACACAAAAATACATATATACATGTATTATTTTCCTTTCAATGGCACTTCCAGACCATTCAGGGCCCAGACCTCTTATTCGGTTCCATAAGCATTTTTTACAGACGGTAAGACTCCTTGGACGAGTGATCAATCCATCGCAAGGCCGCTATACCGACCGAGCGACCGCCGCTTGTTGGTGAAGTTAGTGCCAACTTTAGCGGATAGAGGGTGTCGCGTGGTCAGCGCAACGGATCCCCACGGACGTTAACCTCGGTTTTCTAGACCGGAGCCGCTATTTCCTTGAAATAGCTTCTCAGTTATCCTCACGAAGCTGAGTGGACCTCGTTCCACACCCACTANAGAAAATCTGGTAGCGCCGGGAATCGAACCCAGGACCTCTGGATCTGTAGCCAGGAACTCTGACCACTAGACCACAGAGGCGGTCCCATGTCCTATATCAAGATATAATAACTCGGTATTCCCACAGAGAGAAGAATAACCACGAAACATTTCAGTACGTACTGGCATATAGAGAGAATGAGGAAGATAAAAAACCGCAGGAGAGACCGAAAGATATTAGAGTCTAAGTTTTCGACTAAATTTTTGTATGCATTTCTAATGTCTTGCGCGTTACATGTCCTGTCCACCATGTCCTCGATTTCTCTCCTCTTCTCTACCTCAGGCCATGGGTCTCTTTCTCCCTTCAAGAGGGTGCTTCCTGAAGAGAAGAGATTATGAAGCTATTAACAATTTGTGAATAATTATAATATCTTAACTCCACCATTTAAATTATAAATTGTGTAATGGCGTCCAAAAATGTAGCTGGGGAAAAAAAAAGTGGCATATTTCGAGGTACTATCCAGAAGAATTGGGTCTTCTGGGATGTAGCACCATGTAGATATTGTGTTAGCCGACGTTTCGAAGGAACATATCGCCTTCATCTTCAGGATATAAGAAATCCGCGAGCGAGGAAGTTGGTGGCTGCAGACTGAGTCGACTAACAAAATATCTAGACGGCGCCACATTGCAGAAAACCGCAATCTCCATAGTCACCGCCGTGAACACTTCAAATCTTACTATCCAGAAATTCACCTAAAATTTCAGTGAAATCTAATCTGACAATATATCACGTACTGATTTCGAATCATGGTCAGCTGCATACGAGCTTGTTCATATGTGTGACCGAAACAAGAGTGTCTCTTAAAATTTCTCAAAGAAAAAGTTCTATTCCTACATAGTCTTAACATATTTCATGTATAAGATTTGAGGCTTTCACGGCGGTGACTANTTTTATTACTTTTATAATGCATCATGGCACAAAGTGAGGTTGAAACTTTATAATCATAACTTAATTTCGGGAGGAACAAAATCGTAATTATCTACAGCAAAAAAAAAAAAACTCTTTAAAACGCAGATCCTTCAGATGTTTCACTTTCTTTAGGGAGAAAATTATACTCCGAGTTACTTTTTATTTTACTCTGTCCATCGTTCGATATTCTAGAAATAGAAAACACAACGTTTCGGAAACAGGCTCTGTTTCCATCCTCAGGTAAGTGGGCGGGAGACATCTATTCTGTTAGGTCCCTTAGAAGGAGCTAACCTCAATAACTGGACAACCCCTGTCAGATTAATTTATACGTCTAAATGTGCTCGTTTTTCTGAAACATGAAGTAACTTAACGCACTAACTCAGTTTTAAAACTGCAATTGAAACGTCATTGCGGAAATCGGAAACTAGTAATATTCCGCCATGGATCATTGGTTCTGATACAGATCACATAGCTTGAGATCACACATTATTTCCGGTTCACCGGATTTTAAAGCCACAAGGGTATAAGCTCCCAGAAAAGGTTGAGAAGGCAGAAGAGTAAGAGAGGGTTGAAAGTTAGGATTAATGAGCCGTATAGCCCTCGTTTCCCGCCCCTACAGTTTCTGCTTTCTCCCTTTCTTCATCTCAAGAAAACATTCGCAGATCCGGCAATCACGGACAATGGAGAAAGACTTTATAAAGTTGAGAATTCATTTTCTCGCCCATGTTTGTTATTTTATAGAAACCTGTAACCATATTAAAGTCAAGAGAATTGAACATGTTTCGGTTTCTTCTTGTCAAGACCTATCATTTACAGTCGCGGTCACGTGTAATCATTTTTTCTTTTTCCTTGGCACTACAGCCCCAGTGGGCCTAGGCCTACCTCCATGAACTTCTCCGTTCACTTCGGTTTTTCTAGATCTTACACATTCGGTAGGACTCCTTGGGCGGGTGATCAGCTCGTCGCAAGGCCTCTACCTGTAGACAAACACAGAAAAACGCACACAAACATCCATGCCCTGAGTGGGATTCGAACCCACGATCCCGGCTTCCGAGCGAGCGAAGACAGTGCATGCCTTAGACCGCTCGGCTACCGTGACCGGCCACATGCAATCAAACTTTGCTTTAATAATATTATTAACTAATCATATTTCAAGGAAATAGCTGCTCCGGTCTAGAAAACCGAGATTAACGGCCGTGTGGATCCGTTGCGCTGACCACGCGACACCCTCTATCCACTATATTTTGCACTAACTTCGCCGACAAGAGGCGGTCGCTCGGTCGGTATGGTTCTCTTGCGGACTACAGGCCACGGAGTTGTTTTGTTTTGAATCATATTTCTTTAGCGGTTGAACTCTAACGGCTGGCTGCAATTGTCCATCTATACATATCACAAGAATTAAGGTAAATTCAGCGAGAGACACTGTTCATCTTGGTCAGCCAACTTCAGTACTGTTCAGATCTTAGTAACACCGTCGCTTGTGTGCAAATCTCCCTAACTATAGTCTATCTCGTGCCTAGTGTCAGCTACAAAAGCATGCTTCTTTCTGATTTATGTACTGTTCATTTATTTGCAATCCTTTTTCAATAAATGTGTACATGTAAAATTGCTGCCAGATCTCCATGTCTCTTCCGCTAAGCATAAGCCTCAAAATGTATACGACCACTACCATTTTCCGTGTTCATGCCGCGTTTCCAGAATGTGTTCTCCGTACTTCGAACTATCCTCATTGTCCTGGGTATGTTCCCTGTATTCTGCTTTCAGATGAACTGGAGACACAGATGTAAGGAAAGCAAGGCGTAAGAGAATGAAAAGAAAGAAAGACAGAAAACTGGAGACACAGATGTAAGGAAAGCAAAGAATAAAAGAATGAAAAGAAAGGAAGAGAGAAAACTGGAGACACAGATGTAAGGAAAGCAAGGCGTAAGAGAATGAAAAGAAAGGAAGAGAGAAAACTGGAGACACAGATGTAAGGAAAGCAAGGCGTAAGAGAATGAAAAGAAAGGAAGAGAAAAACTGGAGAAACGAGATGTAAGGAAGGAGAATACAAGTGAAGCGAAGAGTAAGATGGAAGTTCTGGAAAGAATTAATCGCCTACTTTCCCAAACAAAATATAAAATTTTGTGACGATGGTATAAGAATACATATAAATTTCTGGATATTATCCATCGTCTTGTCTTTATCTACCAACCGTCCGACCCAGAGAGGGGGAAATAGGGACTAGCTGTATCGATTATGCCCAACTGAGTAGGTTTTACCTGAAGACGGAGACAGAATCGAGTCTTCGAAACGCTGTGTTTCGAAAAATAAACAGGACGGTTTTTAGATAAAGACATGACGATGGATAATGTCCAAAAACATAACATATGTGCCTACTTTCCTCTTATAAGACAAGGACCTCAAAGAAATTGAAACAAAAATTTGGAGGGACACTCAGACACACACAATCAACAAGGTGATCTCATAAGCCCATAATCCTAAAATATTATGGGATATAGACAGACAAAGTGCAAGGTGATCTCATAAGCCATATTTTATACTTTTCCAAATAAGGAAAGTAGGCTAAAAAGGGAAAGACAAAATGGGACAAAGGGACAAAAAGAGAGAAAGCAATATGGGACGATGGGAGAAAGAGAGGTCGAGAAAGTGAAGACATTATCTGTCTGTCTCGTAGGGACCAACACACCGATGTCCCACATCACCGCATCTAAATCGTAAGGAAAGCACGGACATAAGGCTACACACACGTTACTGTGCGCTGTACACCCAGTTGACAAGACTCCAATTTACGACAGTGCGAATCAGTGGATTCTAATATAACAGTTCTTCCAACAATTTATACAACTTTATGGCTCAGATATAATTTTACTGAAATTGGGCTTATGCCCGGTGGCAGTGTTTACAAAAACGCACATACATTCAACAAAGATACAGCACATACGTCTCAAGAAATTTCACAGTGCAATACAAGTACAATGACCTAATACAAGTACACTTCACTTCTCTTCACTTTACTTGCCCTACTGATTTTGTTTTCCTAATCTTTCTAAATATATGCGCTTTAACGGGGTGAGTCCCAATCACCCCTTCAGGTAACCGGTTCCAGTCAGCGATTATCCTGTTCACAAAGGAAAATTTCCCGACATCTGTTCTTATTTTTCTGGCTCTTATTTTCCTAAGGTGATCGACTCTACTCACGTAGTATGGGGCCTGCAATCTGTCCCCTATATCTTTCCACGCCCTATCACCGTTATACGCTTTATAAAGTGAGCAAATCCGTGCTATCATCCTACGCTGCGCCAAAGATTCCCAGACCGAGCCTCCTCTATAATGGGCAAATTTAGCAGCTTTATTTTGAACGCGGTCTAAAGCAGTGATCTGACATTCCCTGTATGGATCCCAGCACGCCGCCCCATATTCGAGAATGGGACGTACTAGCGACGTGTAGGCTAAAGTTTGGTATTTTTATTACCCCTTTTTACAGTTGTCTTTGATTTGGTCTAACCCTGACGATAATCATCTTAAAACCGAAACAAATCCGGGAATATAAGAGCATTTCAGCAGTAAAAGGAAATAAATCAAATCTACTTAGAACGTGATTTAACTTTTTGTTTTATTGTATGAAATATATCAGCAAAGTGGCAGAGAGCTTTATGCCACTTTATCCCGCAGACTACGAAGTAGCGGCAGCTGTTACAGTGTTTCATGAGAGTTGACCTTTCTTCGTTGACATCTATTAACCCATCTTTGTCCCTCCGACCTCTTCAATCCATTCTGCTTGTTACAGGATTTTTAACAAGCAAAGAGAGAAGGTTTTGCAACCAGAAAAGAGAAAAGTAAACCCCCCAACACGAAGAAAGATCTGTGAAGATGGCGTTTAAAGAAACCCTGCTTGAGGTGTTCCGTCATTTTACTTTTTTCTTTTTACAAAGAGTATCTGTCATTAGCCTTTCGCTAGTGATAACGAAATCTCAGTGTGCCATCTATGGTCTAGAGGGGAGGTAAGGGGGTAGTGATGACGCCAAGCACCGAGTGACAAATGAAAACGACAAAGTTTCCATGACAACAAAATTACAGAAACAAAACATTATTTATCCACGATTCTAACTGCCAGTAACGATATACACACTCCAGAGAAGAACGTATAAACCACAGTAACCGGAAATGATTGATAAACCTTTGAATAATTATTATTCATAATTATGAATAATTATTATTATGAATGTGAGGGGATTTCTCGAATAAATTTGCGACTGTCAGCTTCCCATGAAGGAAGTTAAATAATTTGTGGGAACTGCCCACATTCAAGCAAGTTTGACAACGCAAGCGTCGTTGCTTAGCAACAACGAGTAAACAACGGTTGCTAGGCAAAAGTGAGTAAACAGCGGTTGCTAGGGAACTTGTAAACACGGTGTCTGGCAACAGCAGTACCTATTACGTAACCGTTTTCTATATGTCCGACCCTAGGCTACATAAGAATATACACGGAGTTAACAGTTACAGTTCTAGATTGTACAGTTCACTATTATTATCCATCTGTGTATACTGTGCAGCTGCAATAAATCCTATAGGACAGTTCAACTAGTGGTTGTCTCTTCATATGACATCCCACATTTGCCTTAATTAAAACAACATCCCAATATTTTCCTTATGGTCGTCGTCCTCTCTTTTTCAAGCCGTCTCAGCTACCATCATTTTAGGACAGGATCGTATTATTACCTTCCATTTCAGACGGTAAGAGCACGAAATTAAAAAATGTAATGATGCATTATGTCGGACGAACATACCCACTTAAGATGATGTAAGCAACTAATAAAACATAAATTTCCTCAGTGTACGCCTGCTGATCTGGATAATGGTTTAAAAGTGATCTTAAAGAAATGAATTTATCTGGCTCAAGAGAGAGACGAGTGACATATCTGTTAAATATTGTGAGGAAGGAAGGCAAATTCACTGATCAGCGGCTCGGCTATGAGCCTTTGGGTCACCAAATTCATAAGCAAGCTAGGAGAAAGAAAGTCATTACACAAACATAAAAAAAGTAAAATTAATAGCAACGACGAATAGTTATTTAATCCCATCTACATATGAGCCTGCATTTTATGACGAATATAAGCTGTCACCTCGCTCAAAATTCTTCCAGATTGTTGACACGTTCCACGAACTTATTGGCAATTAAAGCAAAGAAAAACTGAAAAAAAAAACAATCACACAAACGTGCTACATTTCAGAAACTCACAGCGGTGACTATAAAGTGCAATATCTTCTAGCATGTGTCGAAGTGTAGTTTATTAAACGTTTACAGACGTTTCGGAGAAAATTATTGTCTCCGGCTTCATGATCGAAGATTATGCCAAATAGAAAACAAATGAGCAGCAAGCGATATCTCACTGCCTGCTTGTTGCTTCTTCGCGACACCCGCTTCCCCCTTGTTCCGTGCTTCCCGAAACGCCCCATATTCTGAGCTATAACATAATGCAGTCCTTTAAACGTCAGCTGGGGTTTCTGAGCAACATGTTACCTGCATCTTCAGGGTCAAAGGACAAACCAAGCTAGAAACCTCCATGACGCAAGGAGCAAAAAGAGCTTTAAAGACGAAGGCGCAATATTCCTCAGAAACGTCGGTTCACTTTCAACGGACTACACGGCGTTGTACCCCAGGAGCTATGACTATTCATAACCACCGGTGTAAAAACCTCAAATCCCAGCCAGTTCCTCCGAGCCGTCGCTAAACTTCTACTAGGCTAAATGGTGTCACATATCAGAAGACAGTCTATCCTTCACTGATATAGCAGGTAGAGTGGCAACATTCGACTCAAATGCTTATCCAATGAGAAGCAAAAGTGGTATTACACGTGATGTTCTGTGAACTCGTACCACTTGCAAGCAGAATCTCCTCACAACAGCTGTTAAATGTAGCCAGAACCCAAGCAAACAAAACACTGCAAAGAATGCTCGCACATATTGTCCGGACACTCGAAAGGTGGAGCGATAGGCCTTCCAACATGTCGTAATTCTTCAACAATATTCTTGTTCTATTTTTCTTCTACTTTCTGTTGTGGTATCATCTTCGCGTCTTTTTAGGTGGTCTATGTAGTACAGTGCGCTGTTGTATTGTGAAATGCTGTATCTTGCTGTGAGGAAAAGGCTATACGTTACAACTGTTTCAAAACTAAGTGCTCAGGACAACACGTGGCCGAAAGTGAGGATGCACCGAGTGGCGACTGTACTATAATGCGGAACTTGTCATTAATATGGGTCACATAATATTACAAAAGCAGGCTTTGTACGAAATGCTGCACAGGGCCTTCAAGCTAGACGTAATTTTTGAAGAGGAATTTCTTCAGTTTCAACTGCTGTTAACTTCTATGGAGACTGTTGCTCATTGGAGTTAGTCATTTACTTAGTTCGTTAATTGGTTAAGTATGTTAGCCAGTGAGTTAGCTAGTTGGTTACTTTGTTAGTTAGTAGCTGGCCTTGGCCATAGCTCGGACGGATAGTGGCCGGCTCCCCATCGCGGCGGCCCAAGTTCCATTCCAGGTCAATTCATGCTGCATTCGTAGTGCTCAAAATGACACTGTGGCAGGTTTTCTCAGAGTATTTCCGCCTCCCCTGCCAATTCTTATTCCACCAAATGTCCCATACTTGTCTATCATCCGGAGCTGGTACAATAGGCCAATTAATGGCCGACGTACCAAGTGGACTCAGTCTGACCCCACCCCAAGGAAATTGTGTGTTGTTATTATTATTATAACAATATACAAGTCTGTCAGTTATCTAGTTAGTTTAGTCAGTCAGTCAGTCGGTTGATTAGTCGGTTAGCATGTTGTTAGATTGGATGTTCGTTCGATAGTTTATTACATAATTAGGTAGTTACTTTGTTCCCTAGATAGTTACTGACTTACTCAGACAAATCATATTATCACGGTAGATATAGACTGGACATACAGTTTACTCGTATATGGGAAAGACAAGAAATAGGAGCAGAATTTAGGAAAGAAACCGCTTCTGAGTTCAAAAAGCATGGATAATAATATTAGGATGGGTCTTACGGTAACAAGTTCTGACAATGGATTGCGGATGGATTTGTACGGGATCATGTATAATGGTCTAATATTACTAGAGATGTTGACAGTTTGCGTGTTATTACGACTAGTGAGGCAATAAAAACTGAAGCATAGTATCATTAAAATTCATTGAAGTTTCCCAAGAATTTGGTTGTGTCTGTCCCCTATTAACATTTCAAAGAATGAGTTCACCTCATAACGGGACAATTTAGCTCAAGCAGCTACTGCTCTCTGCATTCCAAGCCATTCACCTGCTCTGAAGATGGAGGCGATACGTNCCAGGCAAATATCACGAACTCTTGCTTCCAGAACCTTCCTCTCCTGTTCATTTAATCATTATCATAAACGTACTCGACACTAGATAATTTGAGATACGGAGAGTGTCGTTAAATAAAAACAAATTTCATTTCATGCATTCGGTACAAACATTAAAAGTAATGTGTGTTTGCTACAGGAGCAGAAGTCACTGTCAATTCAGTTTCTTTATGCGTGAAATCCTGTTATGTGACGGCGCCACAGCGGGCGGGCTTCCAGCTCCAGGTTCCGTCTTGGAGCCCTTGAACTGTGGTTCAAGCCCAGGCTATGATATTTCGGCTTTCCAACTTCAATGAATCTCACAAGTTTACAGAATGCGTAGGTGCCCAAATTTTATGTTCACAAATACTTTGCAGACATGATACTAATTGCTGAATAAGAGGCCGCGCCATAGCTCAAGCGGTTAGTCGCTGGCTTCCCATCGCGGCGGCCAGAGTTCGATCCTGGGTCTGGTCAAATGGGATTTGTGGTGGCCAAAGTGGCGCTGGGGCAGGTTTTCTCCGAGTGCTTCGGTTTCCCTTGCCAATCTTCATTCCACCAACTGCTCCACAATCACCCTCACCTATCATCTGGGACTGGTACAGTAGGCCAGGAGTGGCCGCAGTACAAGGGACTTAATCCCACCCCACTAGCAATAAAAAAATGTTCAATATATAAAAACCCTTATAAAACCTATTGTACATGGCAGTATGAGATGGACACTCATTAAATTGAATGAAGATAACCTCGACGTTTTTGAAAAAGAAATTCTAAGAAAGATCCATGGCCCAAGCTATGTAACTGGAATATGGAGAATAAAATATAATGAAGAATTATATAAATTATTCAAAGAACAAAATATAGTGCAGGCAATAAAAATAAACAGACTGAAGTGGCGCGGGCATATCAGGAGGAGGGATGAAAGATTGCTCTGCAGGAAATTAACCTTCTTCCAGCTAGAAGGCAGTAGAAAGATGATGTACTGCAAGACCTCAAAATTTTAAAAGTGACAGCTTGGTGGAAGAAGGAACGAGAGAGGTATGGTTGGAAGGCTGTTATCAAGTAGGCCAAGACTCGCAAAGGGTTGTAGCGCCAGATAAGAAGACGACGTTATGCAGCCATGGTATTTATTTACGTGATCCAAATTAATTTATTGCAGTTTCGTTAATGATGAGGTGTCAAACGATTGGATGATAGTGAAAAATGAAATAAAATTACGGATAAAATGACTTTGTTTACAAAACTTTTTGATGACTTATGATAGGAAGGTCGCGGGTTCGATTCCCGATGACGTCATTCGATTTTTCAATTTACCTAATCCTTCCAGCCTCACTATGATCCTGGGGTCGACTCAGCGTCTAAAACAAACGAGTATCAGAAATCATCCTGGGGTGGGAGTAAAGGGCGGCTTGTACGTAAGGCTGACAACCTTACCGCCATCTGTTAGCCGATTGTTTAGAGAAAATGTGAGAGCATCGACGTCTCACTAACCTATGGGCCTACAGGCCTGTTACGGGGATAGCTTTAACTTTTTAATGAAAATGCAAAAATTCCCCACTAAATTTGAATGAACTGCACTAACATATATTTATAATAATGAAGGAGGCGAGGCATAAGGATAATTTTTGTATTTACCTTCATGACTGGGAAAGTACAACGAAATCTTCAGATCTACATGCGTGCCAGATGAGGCGTCTTACCTGAAAAAAATAAGAGAAGAAATGAGATAAGTTCTTTATTCTCTCCAACACTAGATCCAGAGATTCACCAGTTTCCTATTTGATAATGTAGGATGATTTCCCACTGACAAAGCTGGAGACTGAAGATAACCTCTTACTTCAAAGTACTGTTGAGGTTAACAATACACTCTACTTTGTCCTTACTCTTGGTATGTTTTCATTCCGTAATGTTTAACCTTTTGAAGACTTTAATTCGTGTGGGAGAGAAAGTTCTGTTGCCTAAGGTTGACTCAGCATTGGTCCTTAACCATCTCTAGAAATAGGGAAAGTGTTAGGGAGGCCGCACATCAACTGCACCAAGACAAGCATCAAGACACGAGACAAAAGACGCAGTCTTGCTTCATTCGTGATTTCTCAGCATGAAGCTGACGTCAGCATCATGACGCAGACCGGTGTGCAGCGGTTTTCATAATCTCATTCGTTTCAACTGTGCTTCTTTCTTTGCGTGATGTCGCAGACATCGTGTCTTGATTGTTATGTCTTGACGCATGCCGGTGTGCGGCCTATCTAAGACTGTCGTAGTGTACATTCAAACTCGCCTTGCCCATAGCCGTTGTACATAGCACAAGAGGTACCCACATTTCTGCAAAACGTAATGTATCCGGACGTGACTAGTTGAAGGATTCTCGGGGAGCACACGAGTTAGACACTTGGATACTGAAAGGGGTTCTTGTCCAGGGGCACCAATGACATCCGCCAAAGTACAGATGTCGGGGACAATTTGGTCGCCCAGTGCCCAGTCGGTGGAAAGGAGTGACCCTACTACATGAAAGAAGCAGATTCGCATGCATCGAGGATGTACCTCCCCCAGCAGAATTACTTAATGACAATGCGGTTCGTTACCTGTTTTAATGGCATTAAATAGAATCAGCATCTCCAGGAAGAGCAATGGGCGGATAGAATGGTGCAAAACTCACTTAAACTAAAGCATTCTCTCATATTATCCCGAATGTTCAGATTTAAACCTGACCCACTTACTTACTTACTTACTTACTTACTTACTTACTAACTTACTTACTCATGGAGCTGAGCCCTTCTTTAGAAGCCGCCAATTCTGCAGCTACTCAAGAATTTCCCAGTCTTTTATGGACTCCGAAATTTCATCACCGTGTTCACAAGAGCCCTCCACTGGTCCCTATCCTGAGCCAGATCTATCCAATCCATACCATCCCATCCTATCTCTCTAAGATCCATTCTAATATTGTCCACCAACCTACGCCTTGGTCTTCCCTGTGGTCTCTTTCCTTCTGGCTTTCCCACCAATATCCTATACGCATTCCTCGTCTCCTCCATCCGTGCTACATGACCTGCCCACCTCATCCCCCTTGACTTGATCATTCTACATGTAATTATATTTGGAGAAGAGTACAAGTTATGAAATTCCTAATTATGCAGTTTTCTCCAAACTCCTGTGACTTCATCACTCTTTGGTCCAAATATTCTCCTCAACACCCTCAGTCTACGTGTGTCTACGTATGTTCCTCCCTTAATGTCAGAAACCACGTTTCACACCCATACAGAACCACAGGCATAATTATAGTTTTGTATATTCTGATTTTTATGTTCTTGGACAACAGACGAGAAGACAAATGGTTCTGGACTGAATGATAGCAAGCATTACCCGAGTTCAATCTCCTCTTAATTTCCTCCTGAATCAAGTTTCGATCTTTTATCGTTGTTCCCAAATATCTGAACTATGCCACATTTTCAAAACATCTGTTCCCTATCTTTAAAACCTGACCCACTACTTCTCAGAAAATCTGGTAGCGCCGGGAAATGAAAATATCGGTCTCATAAAAAACGTGTAATTTCTGGAATCACTGAACACTATCAGCTTCTCCAGAAAGACTCTGCTCCGTACAGTTCGTCCTATCCTTACACCCAAGAATACCAAAGTCACGCATTACCGTGAACTGCGCTTGAAAATCAGTATAGAAATTGTCCTCGCGCTTGTCAAGATAATGGACTTTATCAGTTCTTCCCCCACCAATTTTAGACTAAAATACAGCACATAAAGTGCAGTATTACGGTAGACTATTCTCCTACCGCGCCTTCAGGAAACCTCTTATCTAATTCTGCTAAGTTATCTTTGCCGCTCCTGCTTGCTGCGTTGACCCCCTCACTCCTACGTGGCTCCTACAGAAACTCGGGGCAAAGAGAAGTAATCCGATTATTAAGTATTAAATACCTCAACGACACTATGATGCCACTACTGCGCTGTCTTCCCCCTTTCTGTTGCGTAGTAACGTGCTACGAGAACGTCTGGAACTGCCTACGTACGTATGTGCATGCATACATGCATGAGAGAAACAGGAGCAAATGCTTCCTGCCACACCTCGTACATCAAACAGCTTGTTTCAAGCATGATAGGAGTATCTCTCAACAAAGCGTCCGTTTGCATCCAAACTGCTTTACGGACAAACTAAATTTAATTAAATTTGAATATATAAGTTATTGTTAAAATTCAACTGCTTAATTAAATTTGGTGCAAACTCATCAAGAATAAAAAGTACAATGAAATAATTTATGCAAATTTTAAGCATATTGCAACATACAAAAAATACAATTATTGTATTTCTGGACATTATCTATCATCCTGTATTTATTTAAAGCACAACGTTTCGAAGACTGGATTTTGTCTTCGTCTTCAGGTAGAACCTACTCAGTTGGGTCCAATCGATAGATTAGTTCCTATTCTCCGGAGATAGGGACTAGCAGTATCGATTGGGCCCAACTGAGTAGTTTCCACCTGAAGACGAAGACAAAATCCAGTCTCCGAAACGTTATATTTTCAAAAAGAACAGAATGATGGATAATATCCAGAAAAACAATAATTTTATTAATATTATGTCACAAATTTTTATATTATACTAAAAATTATTTCGTAAAAAATGACCACTATCACTTCGAGTTGGACCATAATTCCATAAAGCAGAATTATTCTCTAGAAAATAACAGTCGCTCGGCTGGTCACGAAATTCCCCATCTCCACTCACCCAAAGGCTCATTACTGTATTCATAAGCCTCCGCCACTGGACAGTATCCTGAGACATGCGAGTCCAATCCACGTCCTCACATTCCAGTCCCGTAAGATCCAGTTTATTGTTATCCTGCCACCTATGCACAGATCTCCCGAATGATCCCTTCTCTTCAGGAATTTAGCCAAGAGTGTAATGCATTCCTGTTCTCTCCCAAGCTCGTCTAATGCCTCACTCATCTCATGCATCTTGATACAGTCAACCTTATAACATTTGGACCTCTGGACTCAAGAGAAACAAAGATGACACTCCGTCAGCAGCCAGGCCACTTACAGAGGCAGAGAAGAGGGCATTAGGCCGGTTTGAGAGAAGGATCTTGAGTTTCTCGAGATGAGCAGATAAAGGGAAGTGGAGAAGAAGATGGAATTCGGAATTATATAAATTAAGAGTGTATGATGAGCCAGATCTGGGTAAACATACTAAAATTAAGATTAATGTAGGCATGCCAAAAACAAACTCCGTGGTCTGTAGTCGGCAAGCGAACTATACCGACCGAGCGACCGCCGCTTGTCGGAGAAGTTAGTGTCAACTTTAGCGGTTAGAGGGTGTCGCGTGGTCAGCGCAACGGATTCCCACGACCGTTAATCTCGGTTCTCTAGACCGGAGCCGCTATTTCCTTGAAAGAGCTTCATAATTACCTTCACGAGACTGATTGGACCCCGTTTCAGACCAACTACTTCTCAGAAAATCTGGCAGCGCCGGGAATTGAACCCAAGACCTCTAGATCTGTAGTCAGGTATGTCATACGAATGGATAAGAGTAAGACAAATAAAAGAATGTCTGACACCAGACCAGAAGGAAGAAGAGGAGTTAGAGAGCTTAACTGAAATAGGCGATAGTGTAAACCTAGGCATCACAGTTGTAGCAGATAAGAACTGGAAGAGCGTGGCATTAAAGAGGAAAGATGGAAGAAATTCCGAAGAGGGCCACGGGCAACACAGGGCTCTCAAGCCGATGTCGATGATATGTTTGGAGCGCATAACTGACTGACATAGTGAGTGGAGTTGGGGTGAGAACTACTTCTTGTTACGGGGCCCTCAAAACGTTCTACTGCACCAAGCAGTGACAATGATGAGTGATTTCTGAGGGTATTGGTGAGTTAATAACTGGCAGGGGAAAAGAGAAGTACGGTTCTCGGAAATAAGTGTGTCTCCTTGCCCCACACTTCACTTCATAACCCTCACGGGGTATCCTAAGACTGAACCGGTCTTGCGACCTAAGGCGCCGGTGATTGAAAGCTGACGCATCAGCAGCCAACCGTCCTTCTGGATATAAGCAATAATCTTGCTTCTGTAAGGTAAGAGTAAAAATATCCCTGCGATTAAGTAAGCACATCACCCAGCCGCATGGTAGCCTGGAGGTATAGCTCCACAGGTCTTGGCCTCGGAACCACATGGAGATAAGTGGTCAGCTTAAACTCCCTGTTGCTTCACCCCCTGGGAAAATACTCCAGCTATCCACTGGATAAGAGGCTGCGTGAGACCCCAGAGACGGTCTGAACGCTGTGAAGAAATATCTATTGCCCCTACTGGGAACCAAACTGTGGTCGTCCAGCCCACAGCTCGCCATACCGACTGAGCTATCCTGGCCCCCCACTCCAAACTAAAAAAAGAACAAACTCCGTGGTTTTAGTCCACAAGCGAACTATGCCGACCGAGCCATCACTGCTTGTCGGCGAAATTAGTGAAAAAGTTAGCGGATAGAGAGTGTTGTGTGGCCAGCGCAACGAATCTCCACGGCCATTAATCTCAGTTTTCTAGACCGGAGCCGCCGTTTCCTTGAAATAGCTCCTCAATTATCCTCACGAGGAGGCGTGGACCCCGTTCCAGACCCACTACT
>NW_019733384.1:19256-50323 GCF_002891405.2 Cryptotermes secundus
TTCTTATACCCTGAAGATGGAGGCCATACGTTCCTCCGAAACTTCAGTTAACAATATACCTACATTGCGCCACATCCCAGAAGACGGCATTCTTTCAACTTTTTAATAGTTTGCGTACGAGTGAAGATTTAATCATACCTACAAATCACACCAGCTCATTTTGGGCAACTAATTTCTTTCTCCTAGCAGTTGTATTAACGTTTGCGCAAACTTACATTTTTTTTGTTGTTGATTATATTTTAACAAAATACATACCTTGGCTGTAATTAATCAATGTACGATGAATACATGCCAGACGGTATGATAAAATGTATTAAACTTATTAAGTGCTAAATTCTATGCCATACGTGCCCAAAAATTAATACAGAATTCTCCTACAAAAAAATGGAGACCTAGCGGCCATGTGTATTATATAGAGTTCTGCTTTCATGAAGTTTTAACGAACCTATCAATCACATTATTCAGTCCAGCAAACACAGATGCAATACCGTGTATAGAACGATACCTTCATATATAGGGCGACGAGATGTGGAGGAAGAGGGAGGATACAGCAGGCAGTTCCAGAGCGATAGATCATATCACTTATTTACTGTGAACTGTACAAAGGAGGAGAGTAATCTTTTCAGTTCACCTTAATTCCTCATGGCAACGATAAGAGATACAAACATTTCCTCTGGTCCTTTGATCCTTTTTCTTTCTGTTCATGTCTATTCGAAACAATTCATAGCCTAGAGAAGAAAAGAGATATTTTCACGGACCATTTGAGTTCTTATTTTTCCCCCTTCCATTCCATGCATCTTCCCTTACCAAGCACATACTCTCACGACATATGGCTCTTTCAGAAAAAGGGTTAGCCTCTGGAGGTTGAAACGGCTTAAAGAAAGGGTTTCCAATCGTGTTTTGTTCCAGACATAGTTCAATGTTGTTCCAAAATGAACTTTAAGTGCAAGAGGATTACTCTTAAAAGACGAGATCTCGTGAGATCTCGTGAGATCTCGCTATATAACGCGAAAAAATGTTTGCTTGAGTGTCGTCGCGTGACCACTCTTGAAAATGGCAGACTAAAACATTTTCTTAGGTGATCCCTTGGAACTTCTGGAGGCTAGTGGTGAAGAAAGAACTGAATAGAGAAAGGAAGTAAAAAAGAAGGGTAAGAGAAATATTATCACATGTCAGGAAATGGATTTTCCACAGGAGATAAACAAATGGAAGTTCATTTAGAGGCAATGTTTCACTCACACAATTTCTTGTTATCCCCAGATGTCCTAGCCACGAAAAAACCAACAAAGTAACTTTCTCTGCAGGAAAATGAATGTCCAAGAAATTCATTAGCAAAGATAAAAAGCTTTCAGTAGACAAATGGAGACGGTGGTTCTTCTTTCTCCTTAAAATAAAGGTACGTTATACAGACTCTCGAACTAACTGGATAGGCGTCACAGTTTCCCATTACAGCTTCTAAAATGTCCGTTCTTAGGTTGACTGTCTTAAATTTCATTCGCTGCTCTTACACAACTGCATTCCAGAAAATTATTAAATGAACTCTTTAAATCATAAATTTTAGTACTATTAAATATGAATGCCACATAAATGTCCGAAAAATAAAATCTTAAAATCTCACACGCTGCAACCTTTATTACAGATTTAAAAAACGTAAAATTATCCCTGTAACAGGCCGTGAAGACTCATAGGGTTGTGAGATGTTGAGGTTCCCACATTTTCTAGACAATCGAACTCGCAGATGACGGTGAGGTCGTTAGCCTTACGCTCCGGCCGCCCTTTACTCACCAGGAAGATTCCTGGTACTCATTTTGTTAGAAGCTGAGTCGACGCCAGGGCCAAAGTACGGCTGGAAGAGTTAGATCGATTGAAAAAAAAAAATCCACCTCATCGGGACTGCTACCGCGTGCCCCCTATTACAGATTAAACAAAAAAGAAATAACATAAATAATTAATTAAAATCCATTACAACTTTTCTATCAGTGGATTTTAATTAATTATTTATGTTATTTTCAACTGGGCTATAACGCGCGGTTTTAGCGCACATCAAAGCAGTGTAACAGTTTGGATACATTAAGACACCTGAAGATGCCAATCTATGGCCGAAACATGTTGTGTTAAGTGGTAAATAGTGAATAAATAATTGTTACATTATTGACGGACTGTGGATACATAAACGTGTAATTAAAGATTTGCAACAGAATTACGCAGGAAATATTCCGCATGTATAACGAGACCACCGATAAAGAGATTTTTACTTTAAGAACGGAGCCTAGAAAATTTTAATGACGTAACTACGACACTATTTCAGGCCTTCTGGACACAGCTGAGCTGTATGTAATATTAAAGAAAGGATGTGAAAACTGACGCATGACTCCAGCACGATCGGTCACGTGTTTGTACCGAAGAAGTCCACTGACATACAAAAATGGTCTTCTCTCTGCTCTCAAGATGCTTCTAAGAACCAGATGAAGTGCTTATTAACTTCAATAGGTTTGTTTGTCTGTATACATGTAAGCACAGCCACAATTAGTAGGACACAGTCGTCATCCGCGACATCTTGAACCATCCGTCCCACTGATCGTGTTGTCGAAAGACTGTAATCCCTCCTTGGTAAAGACAATGCTTTTTCTTACGACAAATAAAATTTTTAGAATTATAATTATCATTAATGGACACTAGATCATTGAAGGTCGCTTTGCAAATGTCGCATTATGCTGCCCCCCCCCCTTTATGCATTCATTCATTAATTATATGTACACAGTGGCCGTCCTGTAGTGCACACAATTTCACCTGTCACTTCACAACATGTTTCGGCAACATAGTGCCAACACTACAACACTCGCAGCTAAGAAGGGAACACACATCACAAGACGCGGTTTACACAGAAAATAAGAAAAACGACCCCGTAGTGAACGAACCACATACAAGTTTTAATTAAGAAAAATAAGATGAATTATCTTAACAAGTTTTAGGGAGTGTAAATTTATCGTAGTTGACAAATACGGACTTTTTAAATACTTTTTAAATGATTTGTGAAAACATATGAGGGCAAGCAATGCAATAGATTGACGTAGTTGGGACACCTGATGATGGCACTGTGTTGCCGAAACATGTTGTGAAGTGACAGGTGAAATTGTGTACACTACAGGACGGCCACTGTATATATATAATGGATGAAAATCAGTGCAAAAAGACGCTAAAATATAACATTATTCATTCATTCATTCATTTATCGTTAATGATAATCCTAAATTTCGAGTCCCATAATTAGCAACCCGCTGACGGTGAAGCCCCAACATTACACCGCGTCCCACCGGTTGAGGAAAATGTTTTAAACTCGGTCTACTCCGTCGGTGGCCTGAGCATTTCTATGTAACTACAGATTAATTAATGCTCGGGCTGGTTTGCGAAACGCCAAAAACAGTTTTATATTTCAAAGCATAAAAATAGCAAATTTTCGCGAAACTTTATACCTAGATCATCCTCATCATCTCAACTCCTTGTTCTTTTAAACCTTTAACTCCATTAAATTGTGATAAGTCAATCCGAAAGTCGATTGTGCATAGGTTGGGCAGCTGGAGAATAAATCCCAACAGGAAGAGAGATCTTCATATTTTAATGTCCACTACAGCTCACACTTGTCAGGCGGTATTCATTTCCTTGCTCTTTCCCAAAAGAGCCGGGGTAGCGTAGTCGGTGTAGCGACTGCCTATGGGCTGGACGGCCGAGTGGTCCGAGTTCGAGTCCCGGTTCGGTAAAAATTTCCTGTTCTCCACAGCGTCTTGACCGTTTCTAGGGTCCACCCAACCTCCTAGCCAATGTGTACAGCTGGATCTTTCCCCTGGGGTAAAGTGACTGGGGCGTGAAACTGATCACTCGCCTCCAACTATTTCCGAGGCCAAGAAAATGTCGATCTATACATCCACTACCCCATAAGCCTTCATGGCGTAGTGCTTAAGCAGAGGGACAACTTAACTTGTACACTTTCTCAAGTGCATAGATTGAACGAAGGATGATAAGGATTTGTTAATTCTATTTTTAAAAAAAAGGGACCGTGGTTCATAGCAAGTCGGGATAGTGCAATCGGTATAGCTACGAGCTTGATAGCCACGGTTCGATTCCCGGGAGGGGTAAGAGATTTTTCTTTTCTCCACATCGTCCAGACCGGATCTAAGGCCCACCCAGCTTCCTGTCCAATGGGTACAGGGGTTCTTTCCCCGGAGATAAAGCGGCCGGGGCATGATACTGACTACTCACATCCATTTAGTGCCGAGGTCAAAATGGTGGAACTATACCTCCACTTCCCCATGTCTTCGTGGCATAGTGCTTAAGCACAGGGACAACTTCACTGTTTGTGTCGTGGTGCTCTTGAAGATACTGTGGGCTGGAATATACCGAAGAGAATGACCAATAAAATTGAGAACAGATACTCAGGTCAGCAACTGAACCCAGGATCTCCCGAATAAAAAATGGCGGTGGTAATATCGTGACCATTATTATAAAACCACTCAACTCCATCTAGTATCATCATCATCATCATCATCATCACTGGCACGACAGCCCTTTGTGAGCCCTGGCCTTCCTCAGGATTGCTCGCCATTCTTCTCTATTCGATGCTACATTCCTCCAGTTCTTTACACCCAAAATTCTTATGTCCTGCCACACACATTCTTCCCATCTCAATCTTGGTCTTCCCACTTTCCTATTTCCTTCTGGTTTAGTATTAAGCATTATCTTGATGGTTCTGTTCTCGCTGGCACGTATTGTGTGTCCAGCTCATTCAAGCCTTTTCACCTTTATAAATCTAATAATGCCTGGTTCATTAAACAGTTTGTATAGCTCATGGTTATAACTCTTCCTCCATATTCCATTTTCTTCCACTGGTCCAAAGATATGTCTCAAGATCCTTCTTTCAAATATACTTAACAGTCTTTCATCCGATCTTGAAAGCGGCCAGGTCTCAGAAGCATAAGATAGCACTGATCTTATAAGTACTTTATACATCATAGTTTTGGTTTTCCTGGGTACTAATTGGGATTTCGGGTGCTTCCTAAGGCCATGGAGACATTTATTTGCTGCAAGTACACGCTTTTTTATTTCATCACTGATATCATTCATCTAGTATCAAGATTAAAAATATATCTTTGCCTCCACGCCCATATACGCCTCGGGGTAATTAGGTGCAGAAATAAGCTGCATCTTTAGCTTCAACGACTCCATAATTCGACAGTGCGAGCATTAGTGACGCAGTGGCAAAAATATTCCTGTTTTACTGCCGGAAATGAAGTTTATCTCTCCATGTGCAAACAGTCCACACGAGTGTGACAGCATTGAAACTGTGGGGAAAAGTTCGTAATCTATGAAGAGGTACTTTACTTGCACAACTCAAATCTATGGAAATTAGAGACATATTTAGTCTAATTTCCTTTTTAAGGAACAAGTTCTTGAGATCAACTTGTTTCGTTCTCTCTTTCTCTCTCTCTCTCTCTCTCTCTCACACACCAACAAACCCTGCGTGTGTGTGTTTGGGGGGGAGCATTTCAAATTTTGTGAAAAAGTTATCCGATTTCCATAAAAACTGACTCTTGCCTTATGCCACTGGATTCCATCCCAACGTCACACATTTTTAATTTCTAGCGTAGTTGGTTGAAGCACTGCTATAAGCGGGAAGGTTGTGGGTTCGATTCCTAATGAGGTTATTGGATATTTTTTCGACTGACCTTATCCAACCAGCCGCACTTTCGCCCTGGGAGTTGACTTTATGGGTTCAGATGCCCAGATGGGAGGTTACATTACATAGAATCAGAAAGTCTCTGCTACAAGTTAGTGAAAAACTTTTGTACACTGAAGTAGCGAGCTGGAAGGTAACGCTGTCCTACAAAAACCCACCTTCCTCCCCGCCTAAACCTAAGCCTGCTGGAGGCACGAGTTTGCGGCATTGTTTGAAACTCAAGCGAAAAGCGACAACGGAGTTTTTGTAATCCTAATCAAACTCATGGGAGGGTAATTAATTTTAAATTAGTGTACATCGCATAATACCGGCGATAAAGCTAAAAAAAAAGTGTAGGTGTATAACACGTCGACTCGTGGAAACTTCATGGAAAAAAAAATATGAATTCTCGAGACGCGTTGTAATTATGCAGTGACGCTCCCATTCGATTGTCTTATTTTCCTTTAACGCTGGGCCACAAATTTAAGCAATAAAGCACAGACCAGAACGGAGAAGCATGTAGAAAATTCTGGCTATATACAGAAGCACAAAATGAGATTCGCTCTGACATTAACGTGACCCTAATCATACTGAAATAACTTCGTGCATCACAGTTCTTCTTCAGAAGCTGGTACTTACACGACTGCTCAAGAAAATCAGAGCCTTTAAGTGAACCTTAAGGAGCAGTACTGTATTCTCAAGAACCCACAGCTGTCAGATGTCCCAAACTAAAGTCAAAATCAAAGTTACTTTGCGACTGGCGGTTTGCCGCAAATCGGTTGGTCTTTGACGCCAACCCCTCGAGCCTCACGACCACAGATTTTTTTTTAAACTGAACCCTTGAGGACATCCATTCAGTCTCCTATCCAATGATTACCTGGGGCTCTTTCACCGAGGGTAAAGAGGCCAGGACGTGAAGCTGGCCACTCACCTCCAACTAGTGCCGAGGTCAAGAAAATGTGGATCAGGACATCCACTCCAAAACATACCTTCAAGGCGTACTGCTTAACTAGTTAAGCACAAGGAAAACTATACCTTTTTACCCCTGTGGCTATAATCCTTATGTAACCTCCTCTCTGAAGAGAATAGGTTGGGTTTGTCTCTTATGAATATGCTCGCCTTTGCCAAGTGTACGTATTGTACATACAGCAATTTACTGAAAATTCTTCCTTTGTCAGTACAGGCTTTGCAAAGCAGATCATCTTTATCTTATGTATCTTATGCTACAACGGCAGCTTAGTCACTTGAACGGTCGTAATCTCGTGAGGTTGCCAAATTTAAGCATGATCCAAATGAATCCGGCCACTCCCTTATA
This sequence comes from Cryptotermes secundus, assembly GCF_002891405.2. Taxonomy (NCBI): domain Eukaryota; kingdom Metazoa; phylum Arthropoda; class Insecta; order Blattodea; family Kalotermitidae; genus Cryptotermes; species Cryptotermes secundus. The sequence goes on from NW_019733384.1 coordinate 26,282, forward strand.
TTCTATTCCTTGGGCGTCTACTTTAACACTGCTCTCCAATCCAGGCCTCAATCTCCCAAATGACCTGTTCTCCTCAGATTTTCTGACTAAAATCTGGACGCATTTCGTTTCCTTTTCATTCTTACGATATTTTATACACAGTCGCCGTGATAATGCCACATACTGTATTGCAGGGGAAGGATTTTTCTACTGTCTGTCCCCTGTCCAGAGCTATTTTCTTCTAAAGGAGCCTCAATAGCTCAGTTGGTACGGAGGCTAGGTTACGGGATGACTGACCTTGGAATGGGGGATCGATGTTTCTCCCCATCAGCCCGGGTTTAGTGCCTACCCATATCCCAACCTATTGGATACCGGGGCCATTTCCCGGGAGCTGACCAGTCATTTCCATCTGGTACCGATGTTGGAATGGGTGGAGCCATGCGTCTTTAAGGCGCGATGCTTCATAAAGGACAGGAACAAATTTATATTTTACCGTAACTTTGACAGTTCTTCCAGTTTCACTTAGTTGCTGTTTCACTAGCGATCAATTGGTGCGACAGTAATGCTTTAGGTTTGGGTTAGGAGAAAGCTCGGTTGGCATGATGATCGGGACAGTGATTGTCCTCACTGAAGTTCCTGGCGTTTCCTCAGTCCCTCCGGGCAACTGGTTCCTTCTAAATGGAATTCAAATTCATTATTCACTAATCTTCTTACAATCTGAAGCTATTCAGCCTCAGGTACTGACAGCGTTGCAAAGAAGTCAAAAGTTATCTGTCTGTCTATCCATCCGTCTATCTACCTCTCCATCTATCTATCTCTCTGTCTATCTATCTATCTATCCATCTATCTATTTACGACCCTACAGCTATTTGTTGGGCCTTGGCCGCTTTTTAAGTTTCTTGATCCTGTACACAATTGATAGGATCCCTTGGACGGAGGAACAGCCCCTTGCAAGGCCGCTACCTACACACAGAACAACACAAACACAGAATAAACGCACATAACACAGACATCCATGCGTTGAGCGGGATTCGATCCCACGATCCTTGTGTTTGAGCGGGCGAAGATAGTTCATTCCATATACCGTGCGGCCATTGTAATGGTCAGTTAAAGTTATACCCGGGCCCATAAGTACCATGACATGGGTACTCAAGTGGAAGCGAAGTTATAGCTCCACCATTCTTAATTTTGGTACCAGATATAGATGCGTGGTCAGCTTTACACCCCTGCCGCTTTAGTCCAAGAATCCACTGTGTAGGATTCTAGGTGGGGCACAGTGCTGGTCTGGACGTTATGAAGAGAAGAATACCTTGCACAGTAAGCCACAGAATGATCTGCCCTAGTGTACCCTAGTAGAGGAAGATGCATCTACGGTCACCTCTGAAGCAACATTTTGCGTATCAGAGCTTATGGCATTGTAAAAAACGATGGGTGAAGGAAGAGGACCCTGGCTTATAGGCCTATGGGCGAAAAATTGTATGATAAGTGAGTGCTCAGGGGATACGGCTAAAGTTGTACCTGTATTTAATTAAGCGCCGTGTCATAAAGACATACAGAAATGGAGACACGGCTCCATGCATTCTTAATCTCGGCACAGGATGAAGGACGATGAGTGACTTCACGCCCAGGCCGTCTTAATCTTGAGGAAAGTAACCATTAGACAGGAGTCTGGGTGGGCCCCAGAGGCGATCTCGATACATACATTGTACATAAATTTTGATACTTACACACATACATGTATATATAAACGCCGAGAAGACTCACATATTCAGTAAAGCCTACGACTTGTAATCGGGAGTTCCTTCTTCGAATCCCGTCAGAAAAAAATTGTCCTGATTGAAATTTGTGGTGATTTTACTGAGTTCCTATAACAAATTCTAGGACTGCCTTAAATTGCTAGTAAGCTACGACAGTTTTCTTCTGCATTCTTCCAAATTCATACCACTCGGCGCTCCAACTGACGTACTAACAGCATCGTTAAGCAAATGAAAACCTACGCATCCACAGTCCTGTCTCTCTCTCTCTCTTTCCTGTTTCTCCATTTGGAGCATGGAGCATCCGCGAAACGCTTCGTTTCACTTCAGTTTCTCAATCCTAAGACTATCGGTAGGACTCCTTGGACGGGGGATCAGTCTGTCGCAAGGCCGCTACCTACACACAAACACAGAAGAATCGCAGATAGACATCCACGTCTTGATTGGGATTCGAACCCGCGATCCCAATGTTCGAGGGAGCTAAGGCAGTTCGCCTCGGATCGCACGGTCACTGTGATTGGTCCATAGGCCAATACACAAACACATACACACATATACGTGCATATATACATTCTCTGAACTACTAGTCTCTACATGCTAAAACGAAAATTCAGAAGCGTCACATTAATTTAAAAAAAAAAAAGGCGCCTACGCGTGTAATAAATCCACGGTACGACTGCTGTACAGACAGAAAGCTTTAAAAATTTGCATGCTTCTGACCTTCGGTGTAATGGAAGATGTCAAGATAATGTCTGTGAAAAAGTGAAATATTTATATTATTAGAGAATAATAGTCTGTGCATCGGTGGATGAGTGAAATATTGCCATGGCTTCTGCCTGGGACACGACTTCCATTCATACGTACACATTAGTAAAGGCAATTCACACTAGGCAGGGATTATAACATGGTGGAGGTATTATTCGCATCCGTTCATTGTGCTCCTAACAGTCTGCAGTCACTAGGTTGCACTTGTGTAATCCCAGACATAACAGCGATACATTATAATTATCTTAAAATTAACAGAATGAGCTACTTAATCAACTATTAATAGACTGAAGTAACTAATTGGGGGAACAGAAGAGCGGAACACGTGTTGCGCACGGGGAAGGAGAGGTATTCACACTCAGTTTTGGTCGAAAAGCCTGAGGGAAAGAATTTCAACATACAGAGACTAGCAGTGGGCTGTTGTTACCACAGAAATAAAATGTTGGTACATAAAAGGTGGTAAATTTCTTAACACCCGGAGCAACACTGTCTAGTATTGAGGTGGGTTAGAATACCTCCACCGTCGCCCTGCAAGTCGTAAAAGGAGAGGGAAAAGTAACCCGGTGCCTGGGGGTTATAACTAGGCCACCNGGGGGGGGGGGGGGGGAACATATATACAGAGAGCTAGTCCTCCACGTTGAGGGGTTCGACGCAAGGCTGATGACCTGATCTGTAAAAATAAGAATTGTTGCTGAATCCAAAGAAGTGAAACCGGATGATCTAATTCAAGACAGATCTGGAAGACACTTCTATAGAAGGCCATGGGGTAAGAAGTTGTTTTGCAGATGATAAGAAACGTTTTCTGAACTCATGCCATGGAGAAATGTCCCCAGCTGTCTTTTGCCGCTCTTTTAAGGCAGACAAATCCAGCTGTTTCCCTGACATCTGACTGTACACAACTAAAATCTACTTCCTAGAAACAATATTTGACTGCTCCTGAAAGCGACTGCTGTTTTGAGAGAAAACAAAAGGAAGACAGTTTCAGGAGACCATGCGTGAACCATCTCACACAATGCGCAAGATCACAAATCCATATTTTCTTAAACTGAACGGACATGACGTCGTAAATTTTCGCGGCCTTTTTCCAGGAAAAATACACTGCATAAATATAAAATTACTTTTCACAACTCGTCCATGTTCCGTAATGTGGATCTATACATACACTCTCCCATGCGCCTTCATGGCGTAGTGCTTAATTAGTTAAGCACAGGGACAACTTTGCCTTTTACCATGCCCCATAAATTCCGTCGGAAATATTCACTTAATAGTTTTGCACATGCATGTACACAGTAAGCGATACAGCATATAAGCGTCTGCAGGTAAAATGGCCCTGTGCATTTAAGGTATAGGGTTGATTTCTCGGTTTCATGATTATTTTACAGACGACAGGATTTCTTGGACGGGCGATCAGCTCGTCGCAAGGCCGCTACCTAAACACAGGACAACACAAACACAGAATAAATGCATTCACACACCACGCATCCATGCCCTGTGTGGTAGTCGAACACACGATCCCGGCTTCCGAGCGAGCGAAGGCAGTGTATGCCTTATTCCGCTCGGCTACCGTGGCCGGTAAAACTATACGACTTACATCTCTAGAATTGTAGTGCGGTGAATGGTCAGATATAAGCCCTGGAAGCTTTACTCGCGTTAAGATATACTCCGATACCCACTGGGCAGGAGGCAAAATAGGCTCTGGAACTGGCAGAGAAAAGTAAAATTCTGTATACTGTTGGGGAGGAACCCCAACCGTACATCTTGTCATTCTAGGAGCTCCCATGATACGCCCGCCAAGGAGTATCAATAACAGGAACAGAAACTGAACTGAGAAAATAGGCACACTACCTTATAGAAAATTCAGTGCAGATGAAAAAAAAAAACAAATATACTGTCTTGCGTTTCCTTTCAACTGTTAATCATTAAGCAAAAATCCTACACGAAATATATGCTATAGGAAAATATAAAATGAAGGACTATGTTACTAATTCAATACAGAAGAAAATACCACGTGTGTATAAAATGTAAAGTTGTTCCTGTGCTTAATTAGTTAAGCACTAAGACCTCGGCGCTAGACGAAGGTGAGTTAAAGGCTTTTGAAATTTCAGCAGGAAACCGGTTAGAACAAATACGTAACCTCAAAATTTTCATATAGGTAGACAACATCTGCAAAGTTCCTGCGTTTAATTCATTAAGCACCATACCATGAAGACATGGGGTGGGGGAATGGAATATAGCTTCACCATTCTTGACCTCGGCACTAGATGGAAGTGAGTAGTCAGCTTCAAGCACCTGTCGCCTTGCCCTCGGTGAAGAAGTACGCAGTACACATTGAATGGGAGGTTGGGAGGGTACTAGAGCCGGTCTGGGCGCTGAAGAGAGGAGCCGGAAAACGAACACAGGCCGTCCAGCCCGTTGCCCATCGTTGTACCGACAGAGCTATCCAGACTCACAAGGAACATCTGCACTACGATAAAACTAATCGTGACAAAATAACAATATGAACGAAGTTGTGCTTCTACCGAGAACTCGGAACTCAGAACTGAACCGCAACGCCGTTTATTTTAAAATAATTCCTTTGCACAGACTTCACGGAAAACACCATCTCCCACTGTTGTAGATGTATGTTTACTGCTGCGTTGCCTGGCAACAGACTTCCTATATCTCCATGCTTTTCTTCGGCGTGAACCGCATAGAAAACAGTTTCCTTATTGTTGAGGTTTGTTTACGAGCTGTTGCTTAGCAACGCTGTGGCCATCCACGTTAAAATATTATATACTACAATGGGTTGGCTTTTTATTTACTGGTTAATATTGTAGTTGTTTTATTAAAGTTGTAGATATTTAATGTTTTTCGTGAATGTGCGAAACTGAACACTCTCTGTTCACTTCACAAGTTTCCTTGATCTACTGTTCTTCCTCGGACGCCTTGGCCTGTGCCTGCTTCTTACGAACTGATGTTAACAGATATTACAAGATGAATTTAAACGCTGCTTGCCATTATCCTTCTACGTTTTATGCATATGCATCGCTAAATAAATCCGCCTCCCATGTATTCATGGAAAACCTGCAGGTATTTACTGAATGTGACGTTACTGTATTGTATGTATTCCAATGTAAGGGGAACCAGCGGCAGATGACGAAGGCGGGACACAGATAATATCCTTAAGGCACTGCATAAATTCAGGAAATGTTTAATATATGTCGCGGTTTGATATATTTATGACCATGTTTACATATTGGAAGCATCATAAGAAAATCAGTTCATCACCAAAAAGAGGACAAGATAAGAAACATGGAAGGCACAATACTGTAAAATATTGTCACGTGTATTAGTGATTATAGACGGGGTTTGGATTGGTGCATACATTTATTGACCAGTTACAGGTCGTTAACTACAAATAACTATTACGCTATTGCTGATTTCCACATTACAAATCTCTCTACACTAAGCCTTCTCAGTCTATTTTCACTAGTCCTTACTTGGTAACAGCTCTCAACTCATGCGGAGCAAATAAAAAGTTGCAAACATGAAGCTGACTGCTTCCGTCTTCAGGACAGTTCTACTCTCACAATGAATTGATTCCTCCATTTTGTCTTTGTCTTCCCAATCCCCTTCTTCTGTGGGGTTTGTAGTTTTATTACTAATTTAATAATTGAACGGTCCTCCGTACATCCGGGATGTGTAGCATCCGCGTTTCTGTTCACCTATGGTTCAATTCAAATTCTTAACTTTTAATTTCTTAATTTATAAAATGGGTCTACTCTTAGATATAGTACAACAGTAACAGGTGCATAAAAACAGTAGTTTGGGTAAATAAATTGTCAAAAAATGGTTAAGTTACCCCTGTGCTTAACTAATTGAGCACTAGGCCATGAAGGAGTATGGGGGAGTGGATGTATAGATCCACATTTTCTTGACCTAGGCACAAGTTTGAGATGAGTGGTCAGCTTCACGCCCCGGCCGCTTTACCCCGGGGAAAGGGTCCCCGGTACTCATTGTACAGGAGGTTGGGTGGACCCCAGAGTCGGTCTGGACGACATGGAGAAAATAAAATTCTTGCTCCTACCGGGACTCGGAACTCGGACCCCCTCGGTCGTCCAGCTCTTTGTCAGTCGCTATACCGACTGCGCTATCCCGGCTCCTTAGAAACTGTACAATATTATAAAATTTTGTAAAAGGAATATATAAAAAATATTGTATGAACAACATTCATTCTAGTAGACATGCACAGTTTGTTTAGGATATGTCAGCTTCTACTTGTAAGAAACGGTTCTGCACGTGCAAATTAATCCTCTTACTTTTTCTATTTTTAAGTTTAATATCTGCAAAAAAAATAAAAAGAATGTGCATTTGTCGATTTACCTGTGTGTCGGGAAGTCATCACAATGAATCCACTAACATACGCGTCTTCATGGCGTGACTTTTAAAAATAGAGACAAAATTTTATGATTTTTTTGCCCAAGACAGCGGTCATGGCGGATATAATTTCCGTATAACGGGATGATCAGCAACCAGACTGAGATTTAAGCCTGTAGCTGCATCTCAAATGAACCAAAATAACAGGACCCCCTCAGCACAATCACGTACCCAACATTCGCACTGCTGTGAGAACACTAAACTCCTCCCATGGTTCACATGTCTCAGACACGCGGAAATGTGTGTGCCATGTCTTGACAGGATGTTTCATGGAACAACTCGCGTCACGATCATGTTCACACACTGTTGAAACATGACGGTTGTATCACATGTGTATTGTTGTGGTGCAGCCTTTGAGAATACCGGACTACTACATTCCCACAAAGAATACAGAAACGAACGTCTTCTCGCGAGAACCTGACAGGGATTACAACACAGTTTGTGCGCGTTAAGTAGAACAGGAGTCATGTTTAGTTCCTACAGTGCTAAAGCGTGGAACTGCGATAGCTCAGTCGATATAGCGACGACATACGGGCTGGATAGGCAAGGAGTGTTTGTTCCATTCCCGACAAGAGAATTCTCTGTACACCACAGCTTCCATACCGGCTCTGAGGCCCACCCAGCCTCCTACACAACGAGAATTGGGGGCTCTTTTCCAAAATGGAAATCTGTTCACTCACCTGTATTTAATGCTGAGGTCAAGAATTGTGATGCTACATCTTCATTGCCCCATACATCTTCATGGCGTTATAATTATTTAAGTACAGAACAAATGTACATCTTGACCTTTACATTTACAATGTAAATGTGTGTAGATGTACTCCAATGAACATACATCGAATGCGTTCTTCGCTAATTTTCATACCCCTTTTAGCATTGGCATAGGTAAAGCTATGATTTTGCCCATAATAAATTGGACAAATCATACAATTAAATAAATAAATACTAATTTTATACGTTAATTTGCTATTTTTTTTTCTACCTCATGGGGGCACGCAGTAGCGTAGTAGGTTGAGGCACTTGTTACAAGCCGGAAGGTCGCGTGTTCGAGTCACGATGAGGTGGATTTTTCAATAGACCTAATTCTTCCAGCCGTACCATGGCCCTGGGGTCGACTAAGCCTCTAAAAGACGGCCGGCGCGGAAGGTTGACAATCTCACCGCCATCTGTGAGCCTACTGTCTAAATAAAGTCTCACAATCCTATGGGCCTCCACGGCCTGTTACAGGGATGGCTTTACATTTTACCTTCTGTGTCTTGAAGCATCACGCAACTTTATGCCTGTGCCGCCCCCAAAATCCCTTTGCAGCCTCAGTTCCCAAGGCACTACTCATCTGTGATAACCGCTTGCTCCAATGAAGCGCTGAGTTATGACGATGTTAGCATATGGGTTACGTTTAAAGTTATCACGTCTCATAGGTACAGTTTGATGAAAAGCTAGACGGGTTGTAGCCCAGGCACACTCGAAAGTCTTACGCGACAACACTATAGACAAACATGAACACTGTTAATTTCCCCAAACTAAAAATGCATTCACTCACAGACTTCAAAAGACAGGAAAATCTAAGGAAGCGCTAGTAAGTGAGGGGAGGAGGAGAACAGATACAAGGAAAGGAGTGTTTATGTAATACGTAATTAAATATGCAATAGCTCAACACGTGGAGGAAAGGGAGTGCTCCACAATACGGTACACAAAAATCACCAAAGACGTTCTTTGAAGTTCAATAAGCTTATAAATTGGAATTAAAATTAAAATTAGCGAAAGTCTTTCATATAAATGTCAACAAAATCGGCAGGAGGATTCATGAGATACATATAAAGTCCATGTATGGTGTTTTATAAATTAGGACTTATTTATTAAGCCGATCACATTGCCGCGCGGTCTAAGGCATGAACACTCTTCGCTAGCTCGAACGCTTGGATCGTGGGTTCGAATCCCACTCGAGGCATGGATGTTTGTGTGCGTTTATTCTGTTTATGTTGTTCTGTGTGTAGGTAGCGGCCTTGCGAGGGGCTGATCACTCATCCCAGGAGTCCTACTGTCTGTGTGAAAAAGATTACGAACTGAAGAAGAGGAAAGGGCCCATAAAAAGGCTGTAGAGCCACACTGATGAACGAAGGCCTTAATGTAGATCAATAAGCATTGAAAATCGGAATTCCATAATAATGTTTTGTAGAAGTCTCCCTCTGTCTTTCTTCGGAACTGAATAACATCTATGGAGAAGCTATGGACAATTTAGCCATGTATGAACTAGCCTTTATTAGAGATCTACCCAACAGTAGTACTAGATCACAGACTTGACCTTCACATAGGACGTTGTTTTCTTCGTAAAGGTCTAAAAACCTCATCAAAAATAAAAAAAATAACAAATTCCGTGAACTGCAGTTCGCAAGCGAACTATATCGACCGAGCGACCGCCGCTTGTCGGCGAAGTTAGTGCCAAATTTAGCGGATAGAGGGATTCGCTTGGTGAGCGCAAAGAATCCCCATGGCCGTTAATTTCGGAGGCGCTATTCCCTTGAAAGAACTTCTCAATTTTCCTCACGAGGCTGAGTGGACCCCGTTACAGACCGACTATTTCTCAGAATATTTTGTAGCGCCGGGAATCGAACCCGGACCTCCAGTTCTCTAGCCAGGAACTCTGACCAATAGAAATAAGGTATTATATGTTACGTTAATTATTAAGCTAAGAATCTTACGCTTATCTGATCGCAACGATCTCTCTGGTGGCTGTAATTCTCCGGCCTCCTGCATAGGTGTCGTGCAACAGACCTCCACGCAGCATACCTTCACTCTATACAGTTGGCAACCCTTACTTTACAAGCTATAAACACCTCAACTCAGTTAACGGTGTGTACTTATTGCTGCTATACCTCTTGCTCTGTCTAACCTACGCGTAGCTGTACTACCGCAAGTGACGTCACAGTGGTCATAAACACACCAGGACACACACAGGCATGTTGCGACTACTACAATTCGTCCCGCGCGGCCAAAGTTTGATGGTCAGAGTTCGTAGGAACGACAGCCGAAGGGAACCGCTTCAGACATGTCACCCCTATTCCGAAAACATCCACTAGCTACGGACCCAAATTAAACCTTTCAGGACTGATAGGTCGGCCGGTTAAATTGCTGGTGGTCCTTGCCAGCAGGGTCACTATTTGGTGCCGGGTCCCGCGGGACTCATGACCACATTTTCTTGTTTCACGACTCCGGGTGTCCTACAGTCCATACCTAACAGGAAACATATTACGTCTCCGCTACAAAGCTTAATTAGTTAATGCTGTTTAGAGAACCAATAACTCTTCTTGTGAGAACCGTACGAAACATATAAATACACTCTGTGAGCAGAATGCTGAGTTTCGGTATTTTAAAATTTATGGTACCTATAGAACCACTGAGCTTTAAAAGGTTTAACAAAAACATGATAAATCAGATTTCATAAAAAGTTATTAGTTGCACAGGTGGTTCAACATATTCCTTTTTATGGAACTCTAATTTAGTTCCCGTGTTCACAAAAACCGCCAATGGAACTGATCCCAAGCCAGTTAAATCCAGCCTACACCTTCACACCATACTTATTTATGAGCCATTTGAATATTAAAGAAATGGTTTTGGTTAGTACATTCGGGAAAACATGCCGGAAACCTAACCCCGAAGTCGCGGAATAGGAAAAGCTCCCAGAAACGTTCAACAAAAATGGAACATAACAGATGAAAAGTGTAACTGGTGATTTCGAGTGGGTGGGGGGGGGGATTTACAAACCTGTCCACATCTACATTATACAACGTCCAATCGTAGCATGATCGATGAATTGGAAAGGCTATAAAGAGAAGTGGTCGTAGCCTACTCGACGTACTTCACTGGTACGAATGCACTAAAAAAAAAAAGACATGAAAATCGTCAGTGAAGGTAGCCGGTTTCCTGGTCGAGATTTGAAAAGGGCCCCTCCAGAAATGAGCCTACAAATTTACCGCTATATCAACCCGTTCGGTTTGATGATGACGATTTTCCCATATGTTTAACATTTAACGAAATGCAAGGAAAATATTTTCCGATTATATAAAGCAAATAATTTTGTGGCAACAGATTTATGTCTGTAGCTCATCGAAAATTCTACTGATATTTTATTTTTTTAAGGTTGGATAAATAATAATGTAGCCACGCTGGGAAGGCGCGCGGTCCACAGTTTGTGCACCGTAAGTGAGCGAGTCCCCCCCCCCCTTCAAAAAACCGATACTACATTGGATTCCGGTTTAGTTTGGAGGTCGATATTAAATGCTGCATATAGAATTCAATTTCGTCTTACGGAGCCGTCATAATCCATGCTTTTCATGAAGCAGAAAATTCGCCTTTTTCAAAATCGCGACCGTCCTGCAAAAGAAAAAAAAAAAAAAAAAGAAGCATATCACGTAAAATATGCACCAAATTCAGGCCTAAAACTTTTATTAGAAACATTTCAATATAATGCATATTTAACAATACCCGAAAAGAAAGGAAGTGGAACTTTGTCTCACTGTAGTGTCATATCTGTGCAGCTAAATAGTAACTTTGACAATAAAATATAGGCCTACCATTCTCTGCTACATAGTTTCTATACCACCATATTGCCAGAAGGAGGGAAGGAAAACGCTCCCAGGATTTAATAATTCAAAATTTAAATAAAGATAGGCCAAGCTCAGTCCGCATAGCGACGGACTGTGGGTTGAACGGCCGGGATTTGATTCCCGGCAGGTGCAAGAGATATATATTTATTCCACAGAGTCCAGACCGGCAGTGGGACCCACCAAGCTTCGTGTAAGATATGCAGAGGGAGTAAAGCGTCCGGGACATGATAGTTCCGAGGTCAACAATGGCGTTATACCTCCATTCCCCTATACATCCTAATGGCATGGTGTTTAGTTCATTAAGCACAGGGCACTATAAAATAAGTATTATGACATGTAGACCCATTTCTAGGCAACTCCCGAAATACGCGCATGTAACAGCAGAGGAGTTGGCACGATACTCGTATGTGACGTGTACAGCTGTTGCTATAGAGTGCCCGAAGCTTACGCGTGCGCAGTGACATCACACAACAATAGAAGAGATGAAGCAGGCGCTTTCTGTAGGTCCGCGTCGAGACTGTTTGCTAGGCAACTGAATGGTAATGCGCCTCTACAACAATAGCGGGGCTGCGTTTTCTGTGCTGCATCGTCCGTGCCGAGCAAATATAAGAGAGCCGAATCCCAAATTAGCAGCTGTAGGAGTACAGCAGAGTACAATGAGTTGTCGATAGGAGACAGTAGTTGAAGAAGAATTAGAAGTCAGCCTGTGAAGACTTAATGTGTGATTAGAAGATTGCCATAGTGAGACTCTTTTAATTCCGTTACCAGGATACGATTACTGAAGACTGAGAATCCTAGTGAATGTGTAACGGTGAACTGTAAAGTCTGTAACTCAGCGATAGCGCTGTATTGCTTGTAAGTACGTAAGTGAGTTGACTGCATGAAGTGTTAATAAATCCAATGATCCAATGCAAACCCCCTTATTATTAGTAATAGAACCACGGACATGTGAGAGTATTTCGGAAAAACGTGGGATATAACTTTTTGATGTGATAAACCTATGGCCTTCAGGAAACCCTATGTCCTTTATAACATGCACATAGGATATACATTTTATATTAAATCGTATGATATAATTGAAAAAGCGTTTTAAACAACAACCGGAACGCTTTACATATGTCGGGAAACAGTAATTGTTTGTACATGTAATTAAATTCTCAGCTATTCAATTTTCCTGGGATATAAAAATAAATGATATCCCAGCTTGCAGAACCCACACGTGCGAAAAATAGGACTGTCGAGACATACTGCGTAAGGCATTTACGAATGAACTAACTGTGTGTCTACGAACAGGAAACATTGCACAGTTGCAAGAGAGGTGAAGCAACAGTGACGTGATCAGCAGTGTCAGTTTCAGTTGGTTTGGGCAGATAGAATGGACACGGGACAAAATATAGGAGCTAAAACAGATGCCATTGTTACAAACAACAGTAATCTGATGGCTCTTCAGGAACTATTTACTAATTGTGTAATTGACGTCTGATTGCGTATCCAGTATGCAGTGAAATGGCATATCAACATTTCAAACAAATGAACGGTTTTCATTTATTATTATTAACAGCTTTTAAATGATGGCACGGAAACTAGATCTAATGTCCAAATAAAGACCATAAAATGATATTATACAGTAAAATTAAGGCAAAAAAATTGTACTTGTGCTTAATTAATTAAGCACAGGTTCATGAAGACGTATGGGGAGTGGAGGTATAGATCGACTTCGGCACTAGATGATGATTATGAGCGGTTAGCTTCACGCTTTGATCCAGGGGAAAAAAAAACCCTGGTACGCATTCGATAGGAGGATTTGTGAGCCCCAGTGCCGGTCTGGATACATTCGATAAGAGAAATGTCCTTGGCAGCTCAGACCGACTCTGTGGTCTATTGGTCAAAGTTCCTGACTACAGATCAACAGGTACCGTGTTCAATTCCGGGCGCTACCACATTTTCTCAGAAGTAGTGGGTCTAGAACAGGGTCCACTCAGCATCGTGAAGATAACTGAGGAGCTACTTGAAAGGAAAAGTAGAAAACCGAAATTAACGGCCGTGTGGATTATTTATCGACAAGCGGCGGTCGCTCGGTCGGTATAGTTCACTTACGGACTAAACCAGGGACATTCTACGTTCAACGTGTAGCCCGTCCCTATACCGACTGAGCTATCCAAAATTCGTAGGAGTAAGTAAAAGTAAAAAAGCAAAAGTATCCCTGTAACAGGTCGAGGAGGGCCATAGGGTTGTGAGATGTTGAGGTTCCCACATTTTCTAGATATTAGGCTCATAGATGGCGGTAAGGTTGTCAACCTTACGCGCTGGCCGCCCTTTACACCAAAGAATATGCTGGAAATAATTTCTATTAGAGACTGCGTCGACCCCAGGACCATAGTGCGGCTGGAATGATTAGGTCAATTGAAAAAAAAATTCAATAACCTAGTCGGGATTCGATCCCGGGACCTTCCGACTTGTAGCACAGTGCCTCAACCAACTACGCTACCGCGTGCCCCACATTAGAAGTCGATTATGAAACTATTGATACACAATTACAGAATTTTTGGGTTTCAATAATGTAAACTAAAGAGCGCCCGTGTGATATCTTGATGTCGGTTCTACTCCATTCAGATTCTTGCATTAACTACGGCGTTTATAAATCAAACAATAGATTGACGTCAATTGCAGTATTCACAGCATTTCACCTCTGTTGTTACGTAGCTCTGAGAACTGTCACTGAAGATAATAAGGGACAATATATGTAGTAGATTATAAATGACGGAAGTGGATACGTGCAACCATATAAAAAACGTGTACATACGGCAATAAAATTACGTAACGCTCAGGCACACACTTGTACACACATGCGCACGCGCGTAAATGTGGGTGTATGAATACACATTATATAATGCATCTGTGTTCTAGTGGTCAGAGTTCCTGACTACAGACACAAATGTCCCGGGTTCGATTCCCAGGGCTATAACATTTTCTGAGAAGTAGAGGGTACGGAACGAGGTCCACTCATCCTCGAGAGGATAACGTACGAACTATTTCAAGGAAAAAGCGGCTCCGGTCTGGAAAACCGAGATTAACGGCCGTGGGGATTAGTTGCGCTGACCACGCACCATCTATCCGCTAAAGTTCGCGCTAACTTCGCCGACGAGCACCGGTCGCTCGGTCGGTATAGTGTGCTTCCGGACAAAACCACACAGTTTGTAATGTGTTTGGGATTATTCCTGTCCGTCCAAAATACAAAGAAGGATGTAGGAAAGAGAAAAGCATGTGACTGAAAATTGAGTTTTATGATATATATATTGTAACGTGTTTGGCTACTGCAGACGCCGTTCGGATTGGTAATTGGGTTTATTAACCACCTGCTCACACACTCTATCTCAATTACACTCAAATACATGCAATACAGCACTATCGCTGATTTACAAACTTTCCAGTTCACCGTTGTACACGCACTATGATTCTTTGTCTTCCACTAGTCGTCTCCTACAAAGGATCCCCACACAGAAACTGTAACTTCGAATCACCTCCAAATATTGCACATAATTAAGGTCTTCAATCACCCTTTAATCTTCACAGGTCATCTACGAACTTCCCGTTGTTCTAACTTAAACACAATCAAATACTCTCGAATACTCTGAAATACTGACATCTATTCTGTCGGTAACTGTCGTTATACAGCTTTCGCACTGACCACGCAAAAAACAGCCTATATTTTTCGAACGTGTTTACTGAGCGATTGCATAGCAACGGTCATCGCACGGACATCTTAGAAAGCCAGTTACGTAATAGCTACCACTGTAGAGTGACGTCAAAGACTGGAGTGGAAGTATGTTTACCGAGTGTTGCGTAGCAACGGGCTGGATTGAGGTGTGTGACGTCACAGGGGTCACGTGATCACTACTTACTGTAAAGCGCCGATACAATTCGCATCTCTCCCGCTGCCCGCGTGCCCCGAGGCTTCTGTGGCTAAAGAGTTCACGCATAGTGCAAATACGCCACAATATATAATATCCTATGTGATATCCGTTAGCAAAGACACAACCCATGCTCTTGTGTCTTCAGGTGACTGTCCGCTTATACTGTCCACCTAACAGCAGAATCACAAGAAGTCAACACAGACAAGTGTCAGTACACTAAAAATTATAACATCATACTCGTACAAATACAATGACTCACCTCCTACTAGTGGCGAGGTCAAGAAAATGTGGATCTGTACATCCACTACCTTATACCCCTTCATGGCGTAGTGCTTAATTCCTTAAGCAAATAAACAGCTTTACCTTTACAAAGTGAATGAGGTGGGATGTGGCTTGTACCATTGCATTGCTACCATTGCATAGCAGCGGCGAGTAAACAGTCGTTGCTATGTAGGGTCTACAACAACATGTGACTATGGGTGGGACCACAGTGAATCTAGTGATAGCCAATCGCAAGCTAGAAACCATTCGCTGCCTAGCAACGGATGAGTAAACAGGCGGTGCTAGGCAAAGCCTGCAACAATACGGACAGTAACGTGTTTTCTATAGGTCCGACTCTATGTTACATGAGTAGATTCAGTGAGTGGAAATTTTTAGTTCTAGTGCAGAGTTGTGTTACAGTACAACGTAGAAGGTGTCACAGAATTCAATATTGTTATTATCTTCAAATTCAAGTTCGTCTACCAAGTGGTTGTCTCTTCATACAACGACATTCCACAGTAACATTAGAAAGCGACAAATTAGGCATCTTATATTCAGGTAAGGGAAGTGAGATATAGTGCAGGAAATATAAGCATTTCATGTAAAGATAATCTACATAACTGGTTCCTGTTCAGTCCCGCCTGGGACTATAAAACAAGGTTCTCCGCAGTATTGGCAATTTTCCAAGGCGTACACCGGTTCGCGATTTACACAGGGTTTTCAAAATTCCGTACGTATACGATTATATAACAAAATCATGCAGGCAACAAGCGTAAGTGACAAAAAATCATGATAACGAAAATGTTTGCAATATTGAACAAGGCGAAGATCGACAAACAAGGTATAAAAGGCTTAAAGTTGGCGGCGGTCAAGCATACGTCCGTTCTAGTGACTAGACTGCCGTTGTGGCGGAAGCTACTAGAAATAGGGCATAATCTCCTGTACTGAGGCTGCACTGACAGAGGCCCTGTATATATTTAATACATTTATTATCATGTTTAACAATTAAAGTGCAAATATTCTTCACATTATGACAAATGACTTTACTACTACAGACAAAGACCCTCACAAAAGACAGACCTGTCCTCTCGTCAGAGATAGCGCCTCACAATAACAAGACCTAAACTGTAAAACAGTAATAAATATCTGGTCATGAACCCCAGATTCGCTCGACACCAAGACTGACAGACTGACTGACTGACTGACTGATTGACTGACCGACCGTCAGTCGCAATGTGATTTTTACTTTGACATTAGCCGATTAGTTGTTCTAAATTTTCACCTGACATAGAATTAACTTCAGCCACAACAATCAACCAGGGGAGACTGTAGTTACTAGGCAACGAATCTGTAAACACGTAACAGTTGTAACAAAAATCACAGGAAAAAGAAAAAAAAATTGTTTTCTATGTGGTCCGTGCCTAACAAATAAACTACTTAGTGAACGTACAGTAGCCGACTGTTAAGTAAAACATCTCCTAAGATATGTATAATCAACAGTAAAATATGGGCGCGAGTCCCAAGGTACTCGAACCCGAGAAACACTGCGTTGGCAAGGGCCAGCAGCACATAAAAAAATACAGATCCGCCCTCTAGTCAGAGAGAGAGCCCCACAAAAACAAGACCATAACTCTAAAAAGGTAATAAATATTTAGTCTTAAGCCCCAGATGAGGCTCGACACCAAGACTTACCGACTTACTGACTAACTGACTGACTTACTGACTAACTGACTGACTTACTTACTGACTGACTGACTGAACATCAATCGCAATGTGACTTTGACTTTGACATTAGCCGATTAGTTGTTTTATATTATCAGCTGACGATGAATTAACTTCAGTCACAAGTCAGTGACCGCCGTGCCGAGTGGATCCAGCTGGACTCAACCCCCCACTTGCGAATTTAAAAAANTAGTTTATTAACCATCAGTACACACACTCTATCTTAATTACACTCAAATACATGCAATACAGCACTATCGCTGATTTACAATCTTTCCAGTTCACCGTTGTACACGCACTATGATTCTTTGTCTTCCACTAGTCGTCTCCTACAAAGGATCCCCACACAGAAACTGTAACTTCGAATCACTTCAAATATTGAACATAATTAAGGTCTTCAATCACCCTTTAATCTTCACAGGTCATCTACGAACTTCCCGTTGTTCTAACTTAAACACACTCAAATACTCTCGAATACTCTGAAATACTGACATCTATTCTGTCGGTAACTGTCGTTATACAGCTTCCGCACTGACCACGCAAAAAACAGCCTAGGTTTTTCGAACGTGTTTACTGAGCGATTACATAGCAACGGTCATCGCACGGACATCATAGAAAGCCAGTTACGTAATAGCTACCACTGTAGAGTGACGTCAAAGACTAGAGTGGAAGTATGTTTACCGAGTGTTGCGTAGCAACGGGCTGGGTTGAGGTATGTGACGTCACTTTCGGAAAAACAGGGGTCACGTGACTACTACTTACTGTAACGCGCCGATACAATACGCATCTCTCCCGCTGCCCGCGGCAGACTGAAGAATATCTGCACAGATTTGGTCGAGTAGGCCCTTCACTTGCACGGCAAGTTTCTTTACCTCACACACCCAAACAGTAAGTATTTCTTTACGATGACGCAGCTGTTATTCATCTACCACATTATGTACGGTTATGCAGAAGATGGAAGAAGAAGGTACCACCGAAACATTCCTATGAACGTGTATCTACCAAACTACATGGCGTCACACTCCAGAACAGCAACATCTGCTTGTGTGCATAAGCACCAGGTCAGGAAGACAAAAATGGAACGGATATGAACCTCCAAGCATTTACTTCGACTCTAGCTTCACAGCCCCGTCGCTCTAACACCGCAGAAACAGGGCACACAGAGCTCACCTGGAGACACGGTTAGCTAAGAGAAGAACTGGAACGGAAATCCCAACGTGCGGCCCGCAGCCCATACACCGACAGAGGTAGCACACAGTATGCTCTACATGAATGCCGGCCTCCGCACAAACCTCCAGAGTGCCATTCCAGGAAGATGTGTCACCTGATTTTACGTAGAAGAGTTGAATTGCTTCCCACGTCTCAATAAACACGTTGATACGAACAACAATAGGAGCGGTGTTTTCTCTCCCTCTGTGCTTCAACCGTTACTAGGCAGCAGCCAGCTCGCCTATGGACTGGCTGGGTAGCGATCGTGTGGGAACCTCAACAGACAAGCACGCAACAATAGAAGGGTGTTTTCTATTTACTCAAGGGTTTATGGACGCTTCGTGGAAAGGGAAACCAATCGAAAATTCTCCGCTACATCGCTTTGCCATGAGATACTGGCGACACTATCATGCGTGCTATACGTGCCGCTCATCTACTCTTTTAATCGAATCATTCTAATGTTATCTTCGAAAACATCGCGTCCTCTACTGTTGCTAAGACACGTTTACTGCAGTATTTCGGCTAGCCACATAGTATCCTGCCCAAATGCCTATTTTCATTCCGTTGTCACAATTTCAATCCAATTTTGTGCGTTTGTTTGGCGATTGTGCAGTTTTGGTGGCTTTTGGTCAGTTATAATATTGTGACGTATTGCGCTATGGAGGACAGCCAGTCCCCCGCCAGCGGTGACGTAACAACATCGGAGCGTTGTCACTGCTATGGTAACAGGCCAGTCAACACACCGCTCCCTTCCCCGCGGTCACGTAGCGTGGCATGCAGCCGTTGCTATGCAGCAATTAACAAATCTCGGCAGCGTTGCCCAACAACGCCTTTGAAAACACGGCGTCACGCAACAGGGGAGTCCGTTCAGCGGCTGTTGCTAGGCATCGGTAAACACCACGTCACACAACAATGAAAGCCATCACGTAACATCTTCCTATGTTGTCAGTGCAGAAGCTACATAACAGGAGAAGCAGTCAGTAGTCAGTATAAGAGACAGACTCATCTTCTCGTCAGAGAGGATGTTACATAAGGACTATTATAGCAAGAATTCAGTTGGAAAAAAAAAATCTCTAATCGTGGGCCTCAAGGGGCCTGATGCCAAGACGAACTGATTGGCGGTAAACCGCCAGTCGTAAAGTAACTCTGATTCTAGTGAGTACTCAGTTCAATTGTAGCGAGTGAATCGTGAACGTGACGAATACCGATAGTGTGAGAAGTTATTGGGTGTGTGTAATACAGTGACTCCGGTATAGCTCCCGTATCGTACTGTGAATAAGTGAAGACCATTGAAGATAGAGTGAACAGATTACTGTGTAGGGTCTATAAACTGGGTAAACTCGCAACTGTGTTGTAAATAACTGTAGTTACGATTTGTAGGTTGGTAAATAAAATAATTAACAATCCGAACGGTGTCTTCAGTAGCAAAACACGACACAATATATTGTCAAGTTTTGGGTATGTAACACGACAAATAACTTTACATCGTATTCGATGTAGCGAATTTATTGCAAATTCGCTCTTACACTTATACATTTCACAATTACACAATTACTGCAATCCGCAGTATCACAATTTCTTCTTCTGCTGGAGTCACTGTCATTCACTCCACACAACTCATCTCGGCGACTGGACTTCACTTCACACTGGGCACTGAATACTAGTAACTCTCTCTCTAGCAACTGGCTTAATACTCACTACTCATTACTTATGTAGCATCCGCACTGACAACACAGAAAATAGTTACGCTATAGCCACCACTGTTCCCTAACGTCGTGTTTACAGCCATTGCTGGGGATCTCTACCGAGAGTTGTTTATTGCTGCGTAGCAACCAGACCGCTTCGGCTCGGCTCTACTCGGCATGGCACTGAGAAACACCGCTTTCTTACTGTTGCGTAACCTTGTTTCCACTGTCTGTCTTCGTGGTAACTCGTTCCATCTCACGTTGCCCAGCAGCGGTTAGACATGTCACTGATGGTGGCCATTATTGGAGTTCGATACAAGAATTAAAATTAGAGAGCAATCAGGATCTGCAATATGAATCACAGTTCACTCACGAGGCTTGTTACCAGGCAGCACTCAGTCAACATATCGCAATAAGAATGCACTGACGCAATAATTCTGGTTCGTTTCCAGGATACGGATTTTATATTCCATAACTGAAGCTGGGAGAAATATATCATTCGATTTGTAGACTTCGTAGAGTACACACAATAAGAAGATAGCTGCAATAGTAATGTTTGAACTATGCACATTCAAGCAAATGTTAGGCTAGGAACACACACAGAGACATCGATAGTATGGAAAAAAGTCGTACGGCCTCCTTTATACACTAGAGCGACCAAATACATTTCTCTGCTCTCCGACTATCGTACGGTAGATGTAGCATGTCGTCACATATGATAGCTAAGACTACACGTTATATTCTACTACTTGATGCGACATAAACCGTACGGACGTAGTACGACCGATGACGCTGTGTGTGTTCCTAGACGTATAGTGACAGCTCGGCTACTATTGCTTAGCAGCGGCGAGTAAACAGTCGTTGCTATGTAGGGTCTACAACAATATGTGACTATGGGAGGGACCACAGTGAATCTAGTGATAGCCAATCGCAAGCTAGAAACCATTCGCTGCCTAGCAACGGCTGAGTAAACAG
The DNA here is from genome assembly GCF_002891405.2 of Cryptotermes secundus. Taxonomy (NCBI): domain Eukaryota; kingdom Metazoa; phylum Arthropoda; class Insecta; order Blattodea; family Kalotermitidae; genus Cryptotermes; species Cryptotermes secundus. The sequence goes on from NW_019733384.1 coordinate 47,566, forward strand.
GCGGTGCTAGGCAAAGTCTGCAACAATACGGACAGTGACGTGTTTTCTGTAGGTCCGACTCCATGTTACATAAGTAGATTCAGTGGGTGGAAATTTTTAGTTCTAGTTGAGAGTTGTGTTACAATACAACGTTCAAGTTGTCAGACTTCACTAACTCAAGTTCGTCTGTGTATACGGTGCAACTATAACGACATCCCATAGTAATATTAGAAAGGGACTTATAAGGCCTATTATATTCAGCAGGTAAGTGAAGTGAGATATACTGCAGGAAATATAAGCATTTCATGTAAAGATAATCTACATAAATGGCTCCTGTTCGTTAAGAGCGGACCGTTCTGGACATGTGACACGGCCAAACTCTTAAAACCCCATGCCTCATTTTTAAGAACTACGCCTTAAAAACGTTCAATTTTTCACAAACTGCTTGCTGATTCCCCGTACATGAAAAATCCTAAATTAACTGCATAAGACAACGTGGGGCCAATCAAAATCTGCCACATACGTTCTAAAAATCATTTTACATTGATGGACCTAGCGAACTTCCTCAGGCCTTCCTCCGTCTTTCGAAGGAACTCAACACGGTGACAAAAGGCACTAACCCCCCCCCAGGATGTTCGCTACATTGATTTCACGATTCAGTAACAAAAGATAAACGGTCCTCAGCTGTGTTTATTTGCCTTTAATGACTTGACGATGGGACTCATCTGGTTTGAAATGCTGCAATAAAAAGCCTTTGCCATTTCATCTGAAACTGGCTTAATTAACGAACTAATATAAAAAGCAGTAGGCATTTCTACATGTATGGCAAGTGCATCGATGTAACGTTAAAGTAACACGTGAGACATCAGTGGTATAAATGTACTAGCATGTAGCATATAATAATTAGTGCAATTTGTATATTTTCCGTATTTTGAGAAAAGTAGTGACTTTAGACGATTACTTGTTTTATGTTTTCAGCTGAATAAGGATTAACGACAATCAAAATGGAAGCAGGGAACTACTGGCAATTGCTATGGGAGAGATACGCAGAAGACGAGCAGTTTGTCTCGGAGATTACTAACGAAGTGGTAAGTTTCAGAGATTCAAGTATTTCTATGTATAGACTGCTCCTTCATATGGAACTAGAACTAAAGCCGGGTTTACATGGGTCAAGCAAACGGTCATGTAGAGCGGTAAAGTTAATTAGAATATTTTGCTTGCATCGTGTAAACAGCTCCGGCCAAGTCAAGTACCGACTTGCGTCAAGTAGCGAGACAAGTCAAGTAGTTCTGCACGGTGGACAAGTAACTTGACTTGACTGCTACCCCTACCACGAATTTTACCACTTGATCGCCTACTTGACCGCTGACTTTACCAGTGTAAACAAGAGATGATGCAAGTGAGCAGGCCGGCAGGGCTAATATTACCAGCTTTCTCATATCAGGCATTTGATTGTATACACTTTGTATATTTCCTCCCTGGATTTGTGTAGTTTGTGAATGATGAAGTGGTCAGAAGAAGAAACCATTCGGTTTGTTGAGCTCTACCGTGAAAAAGAGTGCTTGTGGAAGAAGAGTAGTGCCAAGTACCGCAATAAAAACATGACACCATATCCTCTTCACAGGATTTCTCTGTTCCTCCAAAACTTGTTCCAATTCTTCCACGAGAAGATTCGTTAAATTTATCAAACAATTTCGCAGCACAACACGATTTGCAGCCATGTTTCAAAACCACTTGAACAACTACTGAACTACGTGAAAACACGTGTAGTTAAGTCAAGTCAAGTAGAACAAAACCACGCAAGTGCGGAGGCAAGATACTTGACCCACGACTTGACCCGATGAACCAGGCTTAACTCTTATTTAACTATTGTTCTTATATTTGTTGCAGTGCTCGGTCGTCCTCCGTTTTATAGTTCCTCTAATAATGCTGTGTATTATAAGGAAAATTCAAGGAAGGCGGAAAAGGGTAAGTTCTAGATCAGGCCCTACATTCACTGTTACAAAGTTAAGGGTTGGGCACAGCAAACATTGCTCCACCAATTCGGGCAGGGACAGAGATTGGTCTCTTCTCCATAGCATCAAGATCGCCCTTGGGTCCCAACCAGTTTCCTACCCCATTCAAATTTTGCGGGGGTGTTAAATTTCTTTAAGTCGACTGGGCGGTGAAGCTCAAGTTGTCAGTAACACCGACCATACAACGTCAAATGGCACGATCAACAATGAATCATGAATTCAAAAGGATTTGCGGTGGCCTAGTTTGTTGTATTATCGCGGTATTTTCCCCGAGAGACAGAAGGAAACAACGAAAACCTAAATGAGGACAGGCGATTCCCTACATGAAATTCGAACAACAATTTGCCCAATGCAAGTCAATTGTTAGGGATTTGACCCGAACAGGCTGATTTCATGGTAACGATCTGGACTTGTATTCCGGTGTTTCATGGCTTTAATATTCTTCAGTTCCTCCAGCGAAATGCCAGGGCAATTCCCCAGCTGGGCCATTGCCGCCTGCTTCCAAATCCTTTCAAATCATCATCCATCCATCATCGAAACCTTCGGTGCCATAAAGTCTGTGATACTGCAAGTGTCGCAAAATGGCACATAAAAATGTTGTGCTTCAGTGAGCCTGTTCGGTACCACACACGTCCATCTTGTGCCTAGATTAACAATACGTCATTTTGCCGTTGCTTAATTAATTAAACACAGATGCAAGTCTATTTCAATCTGTATGCACTGTCTACTAAGTGGCGTGAAGTCATTTATTTCTCTATACAGGT